>NW_020962924.1:0-1504 GCF_003031625.1 Empidonax traillii | reverse complement strand
ACTGGGTTTATACAGGTGTAGCCTATCAGCTTCAGGGGCAGTATATCTCAGATTTAAATTCACCATTGCAAGGTGCCTACAAGGTCCTGTACTGGGATTTGATCCATGAGAATTTAAGGAAGTCTTCTTTTTATTGCAGATAATAGAAGAAGATGCATCTCTGGTAGAAATTGGGCCTCGTTTTGTTCTGAATCTTATCAAAATCTTTCAAGGTAGTTTTGGAGGGCCAACACTGTATGAAAATCCTCATTACCAGTCCCCAAATATGGTAAGCAGTTCTTTGTCTTCTCTTTCATTCAGCAACTAATTTGAAAACCAGTGTCTCTGCAGGAGCATCACACATGCCCTCCTCCAAGACCCTTCATAGAAAAGAGCCCCAACTGATAATAATTAGGGAACAGACTAATTTTTGTAATTTGTAAGCATGTAATGTGTGCAGAAGTGATGTCACTGAAAAGATGGCATTGCACTGAGGATTTTGACCACCAAGCACAGAAATTACCATGTCTTTCTTTAATACTGGATTTTTTCTGTATTGCTTATTTGAAACATGTTCAAATTTAAATTCTTATTTTTATAGCATCGACGGCTGATAAGATTGTCAGTGGCAGCGAAGTTTAGAGAGAAGCAGCATGTGAAAGAAGTGCAAAAGGAGAAGAAAAAAGCAAGCAAGGTCCTTGTAAAAGAAGATCCTACGGAAGTGGTCTTTGAAACTCCAGCTGAAGAAAAGCCAGTGGAAATACAGCTCGTGAAACCGGAGTCAAAGCCCATTGTTAAAGATAAAAAGAAACTACGCAAAATTCAGAGGAAGAAGCAAAAAAAGCTATTCAGAACTGAAACATCAGCATAAATGTTACAAGGGATGAAACTAATTTATTGACATAATACTGTAAATAAATTATTTTTATAGGCAAAACTATCTGGAGTTCAGTTTTAAGTAAACAAAATATCCATGTTTTTATTAGGATTTTGATTATTAGATTTCTTTTTTTTTTGTCTTCTGGAATTCTGGGTTTTGAAAAATATGGCTTCCCATCCAACCCAGCCTTCAACACTTCCATGGATGGGTCATCCACAACTGCTCCGGGTGACGTGTTCCTGTACCTCACTATCCCCCCTGTAAAGTTGGGGTTTTTCCCTTTTATCTGAAGTCTGATTCCAAGACACTTTTCTTGACTGATGTTATTGAGTAGTTACAGGTGTCTCTGGGGCTATTTCTTAATTGCATATCTTTAAGCTACTTCAGAGTTCCAGACCTCATGACCTGGTTCTTCCACTGCCTGGTTGTCTCCCTGCGCATTCCCCCAACTTGCCTGTGTTTCAAGGCCTTGCTTATGTCCTGTTTCTGTTTGATTGCTCTGTTTCATTTTCTAGCATCTTAGCGCTGAGCAGGCATAGGTTCCAAAGAGGAAGCTGACCTGTTAAGTGCTAAATATCACCCCACCCAGCAGGGCAAGGGAAATGCAGTGTGACCTCTGGACCAAATGGTCTGTGGGCCATCTGA
>NW_020962923.1:7941-9002 GCF_003031625.1 Empidonax traillii | reverse complement strand
TACCATGTAAGGCAAGGACGGGACGAGACCCCCACGGCATTCTTAGACACACTTAGAGCTGCCATCAGAAAATACACTGCCCTGGATCCATCATTGTTGCAATATTATTAATATGATAAATAAAGGGTCCAGTGGACCAGAGAGACACCAATGTGGTGTGTAGCAAAAGATGGTTTATTTCAAGAGACAAAAGCTAAAAAAGTGGTTTCGAACTGTACCACTTCATAACATGTGACTTTCTTGACCAATGCTAAACAAGCACTTCATTGCATGTGTGTGATAGAGCACTTTATGGACTACAACTCCCAGGATGCCTTTCTGGTCCCCTTCCTGTAACCCAAAATGCCACATCTCCCCTGTCTTTAATACAACAAGATACAGAACAGTGCAATTTTGAAATCCTTTAGTTAACTACTTTTTAACAGAACATTTTTCATTTGACATTGTAACCTTATTACTTGTATGGCCATTATGGACTTGCAAATTGCAGCAAGTATTTACTTAAACCTTATTTACCTGAGGGGATTCATGAAACTGGGTAGAACAAAAGCTTTATTGAACAAAAACCTTATTTACCTAAGGGTCTCATGCAACTGGGTAGAATAAAAACTTTATTATCTGAGGATCTATATATAACATGGGAAAACTTACTTTTACTTCAAAAAAGAAGGGTTAGGGGAGGACATCTTGTTCTCGCCTGTCCCTTATCAGGGTGATGTGGCAGAGGTAGTGTTTGTGGTGTGAGTGTGCTTGATCCAGGCATATGGCATAAGGTGCATTTTGGTTCACATACATTCACACATTCACACCATCTCTCTCTCACTCACTCTTAGGTGGCTGCCTCAATCTCACCTCATTCATGCAAACCTGTCATCTGTATTTTGTCTTTATTTTTCAGCCACACATTTAAGATTTTAGGTAGTAATTGGTCATGAGCTTGTCAGTTTGTCATTTCTGGTATTCATGTTCAACAACTGGACTTGTTTTAAAAAGAAATTAGTATAAGGAATAAATAGGCTTAAAAAATTTAAACGAGATCTGTTTTGATCCAGCACCTGCTT
>NW_020962923.1:0-1504 GCF_003031625.1 Empidonax traillii | reverse complement strand
ATCCATCTACGTCCTGAGGACCTCGCTGCCACCGTCCAAGCGTGCTTGGCCCCGGCAGATGAACCTCAGGATTAAAGGGTGGGCTCAGTTCCGCGCACACTGTGTCTCACCTAAAAAATCCAATGCGCAGGCTGGAAGGTGGAAAGACCTTCCCCGGTTCTTCGTTCGCGAAGAGACTGGCCATCACTCCTTCACAGATGCAGCCCAGGTCTGTGAGGGAGAGGTGCAGCAGGAAGAAGTCCCTGGGGGTGTGCAGGTGCTGGTCGCAGGCTACGGCGCTGAGGATGAGGCCGTTGCCCAGGAGGGCAGCCAGGGAGATGCCCAGGAAGAGCCAGAAGTGCAGCAGCTGCAGCTCCCGCCTGTCTGACAATGCCAGGAGCAGGAACTGGGAAATGGAGCTGCTGTTGGGCATTTGCTGGCACTGGATATGGGCACCTGTTCAAGGAGGAAAGGACAGTGACAAGTCAGGGCAGAACATTCTGAGAAAAATCAAAGCTGCTTTCCAGCACCCCTCTCACTGCTCCATTGGTTTTCCTTCTCTAGGAGTCTCTCCTTCAGCTCCATGGCTGGAGCCCTGCTTGGGGCTCACTGCATTTTCCATGAGGAGCAGACCCTGTGCCCACTGGCTGTGAGGGCTCAGCCCTGCTCTGCACCCCTGGGCTCATGGGCATGGTGGGCACAGGGGCCTGTCCTGGTGTTCACCTGTGACAGATCAAACTGGTCCCAGTGCAGAAGGGCTTGTCAGCATCTGCATTCCCAGAAGAACCAAGAGAGCAGAAGGCAGTTCCAGAAGTTTGGGTTTGTTGTTTTCACACTCCCTTCATCTCTCCTGAGGAGTGTTCCTGGATGTCAGAACCCCTCAGAACTTCTGATGTGCTCAGGGAGAACAGAGCAGGTCCTTCCAGGCAGGAGGATTGTCTGGGGCTCAGTGCAGAGTGAGGGGAGCTGCTCTGTCCCTCTCTCTTGTTCCCAACTGCCCTGGGTTTTCTGCCCGGCACAGCCCCTGGGCTGCAGGACCCTGCTCTGCAGGACAGCTTGGGGCAGCCTGGGGGGCACAGCCCGGCTTCCCAGCCCTGCAGGAGCCCTGGCAGAAGGGAACCCTGCTGGGATGTGCCTGGGATGCTGCAGCAGGAACTGGGATGTGCCAGCGCTCGCACATCTTGGCCCAACCTGCAGACACGGTGCCCTTCCTGCTGACTGACCTGACACCAACACCCAGGGAGGAGTCTGCCTAAACTCTGAGGTGTTACTGAGGAGAACAGCAGCTCAGGAAACATCAATATCCAACTAGCCAAGGGACAAGCCCAGGGACTTTTTTCAAGAGAAAGATCTGAATCCCACAAACATGTCATCCTTATGCTTTTCATGCTTTCCCACAGTATTTGTGCCATTTTCCTGTGAGTTTGATCTGTCTCATTGAGGTCTCATTCAAAATGTCCAAGGTACAATTAAAGTTTGCATGAGAGAAAATTCATCATGATTGTTTTCTTATTCACCAACTTTA
>NW_020962922.1:7637-8723 GCF_003031625.1 Empidonax traillii | reverse complement strand
CCCAGGCCTTTGTGCCCTTGGCTCTGGCAGCTGCCTCTGCCCCTCAGGCCACCACAAGACACTTTCCTTTGTCTGCCTGCACTCCTGGCCTGCAAGGATCTGCTCTCAGGAGTCCCTGGGGAGGCTTTGGCAGTGCCTGCCCTCAGTGGGGCCCAGCAATGCTTCAAGGCACTGGGAGTTTGGCTTCTGACTTCTTGAGTAGCTTCTTCAATCTTCTTTCAATAGTTGAGAATGATGGACTTTTCTCTAAACACACTGTGGGGCTCATTAAAATCCAGAAATCCCTCAGGATCTCTTTGTCTTCCTTTAATTGTCTTTAAGGCAATTTGAAAAGAAGTCTTTTTTAAATTAAAGGATGGATATTTTTCTATTCAGATGAGAGGTGATAGGGGTGTTCTCCAAGTGATCTTGATGCTGAGTTTCTCATCAGGAGATCCATACTGACCCTGTATGATCAGCCTCGCTCTTCACCCCCTGCCTTGCCAGGCTCATTAAAATAAAGACAAACAAATTTTTTTTCCTTCCTTTAATTGTCTTCATGTTTTCAATTCTTCAACAACTAATTGGAGTTGTTTTGTAGTTTAGCTTAGGAGGAAGATTTTCAAGTGGAAGTCACAGAAATATATTTTTTCTATGAAGGGGAATCATTTACACAGAGACATAGGATGGAAAAGGGTCAGGGAGCAAAGGATTTGGATCTAACTATAAGGAGGGAAAAGAGATTAGTAGCAATCACTGACCAGCTTAACAGTTATCAAGGGATTCAATAGCATTTACTAGAACTGAACAGAGACTGAATTATATATTCACAATACCAACACTCACACCACGGTCAATTCACACTGATATCTCAGATCATTTGGAGGGTTTTTTTTAACTTTTGTAGACTTTAGAACAAGTTGTGTAGTGAATATATTTTAATGTAGCTGTATTATATCCCTTACCCTTAACAGAGTAGTTACACATACCCAACCCTACTACCCCATTCCATATCAATCCCTCTAAACTCCATTTTTAGTCTTCTTTTCAAGGTAGAATTGTAGAAAAACACCCTAAGGCCTGGACCAGAAGATATCAGCCAGACAC
>NW_020962922.1:0-1506 GCF_003031625.1 Empidonax traillii | reverse complement strand
TCATTGGGGACCAATGGCATCGCTGGGAAGAGCGGTGACATCACAGAGGACAGTGGTGACATCATTGGGAACACCAGTGACATCACAGGGACAGTGGTGACATCACTGGGGATGTTGGGGATGTTTGGGGGCCTTTGGGAGGGCACCTGCCTGGGGGGTTTTCATGCGAGCAGGGACGACTCAGCACACAAATGTGATGATCAGAGAGCGCCGTTGATTGGAATCAAGCAGCAGTCTTTGATCCAGTTTTCTAACAATACTCTTCTATCAGCTCTGTTTCTTTAACATTCTTTATGTCCTTTCCCACTCTGAGAGCCGGTACTGAGACCCTGTTTTCTATATCCAGTTTTGCTACTGTTTCCCTTGGTAGATCTTTCCCATCCTGGTACCATCAGAAAGCCATCAGAACAACAGATCATGTTTTCACAATTGGAACATAAGATTATGTTCTCACATCAGCACATCCTCTGTGTTAGCTGATGCAGAATGAATCGGAGAACATCATTGGTGGGACACCCTGATGGGATACTCTCCTAGGACAATGCAAGTGTTTAATTTTCTAATACATCCCATACTGGTCATACTGGCAGGAATGATCACATTCTCCTTCTTGAACATCTACCTGTGGTATAAGCTGAGTGTTACAGTAAAGAGAACACAAACAATGTGGGCAATGATGTTCAGTTAGTGAAACACTTTGCCTTTAGAACTTGACAAAAAATTCGTAAGTCCTAAGAAAAGGAAGGAAATGAAACACAGCAAGGATTTTTAGATGCTAAAAACCTGCTCTTTGAAGAGGCTCACAGATGCCACTTTGAGGAGTGCTGCATGTAAGCTAAAATAACAAAGACAGAGAGCAGGTGTTATGAGATTAGTCAAGAGAAAGAAGGTACCAGGCTGGGAGAGGCCTGTGAGAGGCCTGCTTGCACCTGATATGCTCTATCCTAATGAAAGATAACAAAAAGGTTGGCCTGGTAGTCATAAATTAGATAGGATGGACATTTGGGGAGGGTGAAGAGATGAATTAAGGGGGTTTTTGTAAGACTTTTGCATGTAATCAGGAAGAGTTGAAAATTTCATGACGATGAGGAACAGAGAAAACGACCCTCACGAGGACAAAGAAACAGGAATGATCCCCAGGAATCTACCCAGAAGATGGCTCTACCTCAACCTCTGCCTGAACCCCACTCCATATGAATATTTTTACTAGATGATGTCAATGTCCATGTCCTGCCTGTGCTGAGCACTCAGTGCTGGAGGCCGCGATGAGCCCTGCAGGGGCTGCAGCTTCCTGGGGAACAGTGGGGAATGGGGGGTTACCCCTGCACAGGAAGCAAACACACTTTTGTGCTGAGAGAAAGGCAGGAAGATGCTGCTGGTTCTTGGTGGAGCGTGCAGGGACGTGTCAGCAGCAGGTCCTGTGTGTCCCTGTCCCAGCACACAGCCCAGAGCAGCTCCATGGGGCGCCTGGGCCGGGCCGCGGGTCCATCCCCCAGCTCAGCTCAC
>NW_020962921.1:7849-8871 GCF_003031625.1 Empidonax traillii | reverse complement strand
GCCCTGGCTGGTCTCATTGCCTTACAGGCTTCCCGGTTCGCCTTCACACAGCAATAGCAAACAACAGTAACATAATCACAACTATTAACAGGTCATGGCTGCAACAGAACTGCAGCCATAGGCAACTGTGGAACACCCCCGATCACAAACTCCTCATCATGAGGCAATCATGGAAACCCTGCTTGTAATAAAACCGCTTCATTCATTTCTCACAATCCCCCCTTTTTCTTTTTCTCATGGTTTTATTACAAGCTAATCATTAGATGTTTTCATTGTTTTTCGGGATTGTTCCCATTCCATTAGTGCTTCCAATACTCTGGTTTTATTTTTCACTTGCTTGGAGTTGGGGTCTAGGACCATGATCTTCTGTGGGTTTTTAGATTCATCGGTATGGTGGTCAGGTGCATTCTTTGAATTACACTAAGGATTAATGTCAACAAACATGAAATTAAACAAGATAGAAATAACAGTGTAACAAAGTTGTACAAAAGAAGAAAACTTAGCTGGTTTTACTATGTGGTTGGTTTTGTGGTTTTGTGTTTTGTTTTGTTTTTAATGAATTAGCTTACTACTCCTTATCTAATATTGATTTCTAATTTTTGCATTGGTATATGGGTTATTTTCTACTGTATTTGTTATTGGTTTAAAATGAATTAGTCTGAAGTGTAAAATTTATTACACACTTTGCACTTTCTGGACAGTTTGATTTTAGTCTGGTTTTTGTTCATTTTTATTATTGTATGTTTTGTTCATGTATTTGTGTGCCTTAAGGCATATATTTATACATTCTTTATAATAGACATTGTGATAACATTTTGGACAGTTGTTTTTAGCAGTATTAATTAGTTGTAACATTATCATAGTAAGTAGAGGTCCAGTATGGCATGTGCCTCCACTTCCCATGCCTATTGGTTTGCAGCCAGCAGCAGGGTAAAGATCTTCTTCGTGGCAGGTACAGAGGCCAATCTGGTCTTGCCCTCTACTATATTCTTTTTAGTGATCTCAAAGGCCTAGTTGGTGTA
>NW_020962921.1:0-1545 GCF_003031625.1 Empidonax traillii | reverse complement strand
CTTGGCAATGAGCCCTGGCTGGTCTCATTGCCTTACAGGCTTCCCGGTTCGCCTTCACACAGCAATAGCAAACAACAGTAACATAATCACAACTATTAACAGGTCATGGCTGCAACAGAACTGCAGCCATAGGCAACTGTGGAACACCCCCGATCACAAACTCCTCATCATGAGGCAATCATGGAAACCCTGCTTGTAATAAAACCGCTTTATTCATTTCTCACAGTTTTAATCCTCTTTAATGAAAGAATTCTGAAGGAAATCAGGGATAAAAAGAGAGCTTACAGACTGTGGAAAATAGGGTTGGCTACTCAGGATGAGTTTAGGAATATAACTAGATCATGCAGAAAGAAAATTAGTGAGACAAAAGCACAATTTGAAGTCAATTTGGCTACTTCTGTTAGGGATAACAAAAAGCGCTTCAATAAATACATTAATAACAAAAGGAGGGCCAAGGAAAACCTCCATTCCTTGTTGGACTTGGGGGGGAACATAGTTAACAGGGATGAGGAGAAGGCTGAGGTACTTAACACCTACTTTGCCTCAGTATTTACCAGTACGACAGGGGGCCCTCAGGACAACTGTCCTGTGAAGCTGGTAGACAGGGAAAGGAAGCCGAATAGCCCCCCTGTGTTCCTGGAGGAATTATTCAGTGACTTACTGAGCCACCTGGATGCACACAAGTCTATGGGACCAGATGGGATTCATCCTAGGGTGATGAGGGAGCTGGCAGAAGAGCTTGCCAAGCTGCTCTCCATCATTTACCAACAGTCCTGGCTCTCTGGGGAGGTCCCAGATGATTGGAAGTTGGTGAATGTCACTCCAATCAACAGAAAGGGCTGCAAGGAAGACCTGGGGAACTTCAGGCCTGTCAGCCTGACCTCAGTGCCTGGCAAGGTTATGGAGCAGATCATCCTGAGTGCAATCACACGACACCTACAGGATGGACAAGGGATCAGATCCAGCCAGCACAGGTTTAGGAGGGGCAGGTCCTGTCTGACCAACCTGATCTCCTTTTATGATCAGGTGACCCACCTGGTGGATGAAGGAAGGGTTGTAGGTGAAGTCTATCAGGATTTCAGCAAAACCTTTGACACCATCTCCCATAGCACACTCCTGGAAAAACTGTCAGCCCACGGCTTGGACAGGTGCACTCTGTGCTGGGTTAAGAACTGGCTGGCGGGCTGGGCCCAGAGAGTGCTGATGAACGGGGTTGTGTACAGTTGGTGACCGATTACTAGTGGTGTCCCCTAGGGATCAGTGTTGGGCAGTTCTGTTTAATATCTTTATCGATGATTTAGATGAGGGGATGGGAGCCCCCGGTGGTCTAGGGGAAATGACACTGTACTGTCACTGCAGAGACCCGGGTTCGATTCCCGGTCGGGGCCCCTCCCCGGGCAGATGGAGCTCGCTAGCCCTGTAAGGCAATCCATCTACGTCCTGAGGACCTCGCTGCCACCGTCCAAGCGTGCTTGGCCCCGGCAGATGAACCTCAGGATTAAAGGGTGGGCTCAGTTCCGCGCACACTGTGTCTCACCTAAAAAA
>NW_020962920.1:8077-9610 GCF_003031625.1 Empidonax traillii | reverse complement strand
TGTGGGACAGCAGCCTGCGCCCCAGCCGCTGCTGCCTTCCCTGGGGCGTGCGGGCTCCTCTGCAGCTCCTGTGCCCCCCAGCCAGGGTGCCGCTGGAGCCCCGGCCCAGCTGGGCTGTGGGGCAGGGCGGCCAGTGCTGGGTGCAGGCAGCGCCCGGCCAAGGGGCAGAGCCCCAGCCAACCATTCCCTCTGTGCCCTGGTGCTCTCTGCAGGTGGAAAGCGAGAATGAAAGAGTGGAGGAGTTCATGTGGCAGGCCTTGCCGTACGTGGAGAGCCCGCAGGAGCCCCTGAAAGAGATTGCCCTCAGGTTCATAGGTGAGCCACAAGGTCCCTGCCCGCCCCGCTGCAGCTCGGCCCCAGCCCCGGCTGCTGCATCCACTGGGGGGGAGCTGTGACACCGCTGGGGCCCTGACAGCATCTGTGTTCCCAGGGATTGCTGCCAAGTTCCTGAGAAAAGGGGAGGAGCAGGATGAGTTCATCTCAGAGGTCATCACTGAGGGTGAGTGCGGGCAGTGGGCTGTCAGTGGGGGCTGGTGGAGGAGCGCAGACCCTGGGCAGGGAGCTGCAATCCTGCTCCAAGTGTGGAGGGCTTTGCTTCCTGCATGTACAGAGCAGAGAGAGATTTCAGGGACACGGGAGTGTTGGTGGCCAGCACCTTCTGGCTGATCCCATTGGGCCCTGCTCCCTCCTGGCCACGGCAAGAGCTGGGTGGGATGCCCCTGGCAGGAGGGGCTCCTCGGGGCCCTGCAGATGCTTGCTCTGATCTTGGCTCTGTCCTTTTCTCTTCCAGCCCTTCAAGGCATGACTACTGACAGCCCTGCCATCACAAAGCGGGCAGCTGAAACCATGAGAATCATCAGGGATTTCCAGAAATAAAAACCAAAATCAAAACCGAAACCCGCACCAAAATCGAAATCTAAACCCACCAGATTCCGGTAGCCTCCGTTCCTCTCTGTTCCAGCCCTGGGGAATGAGCGAGGACATCAGAGTCGGCATTGCAGGCCTGTCAGTTCCACAGTGTACATGCTAAGAGCTGGACAGACAGCTCCCTGCTCCAGATTGCAGCAGCTCCAAGAGTGGCTCTGGAGAGGAAAATGGCTCTTCTCTGCAAGGACTGCCTTTTACACCAGCGTGGGAATATCAAATACATCTCTACATCTTATCAAGGACAGAGACTCAGGAAGCTTTTCTGAGTGCCTGGTGTCCATAGAGGGGAAGAGGGGAAGAAGGGCCCTTGTGCTCAGCAACAGGTGTGCAGTGGGGAGGGGAAAGTGCCCCAAAGGCCCTTGGCCTTGGGGGGTTCTGCTGGAGCCTCAAGGCTTGCAGCAGAGCGGATGGGCAGAACCTGGAGCTGTGGGGATCCCTGAGAAGCTGGTGCTTGGAGGTGGCCACACGGCCTGTCCCAGCCAGGAAGCAGCACGTGTGGCCTGCCCGTGTGCTGCTGTGTGGATTGCTGAGGGCTGGGAGGTGCCTGCAGGGCCGGCTCCTGTGGAGCTCCTTCAGGGCTGCGCCGCTGCCGGGCAGGTTGGTGGG
>NW_020962920.1:0-1469 GCF_003031625.1 Empidonax traillii | reverse complement strand
CACGGAGCCTGCAGGGAGGAGCAGGGACAGGCTCAGGGCCACTGTCAGCCCGGGGCTGGCTGGGCAGACACAGCAGTTTTGGGGTCCCCCTGGGAGCTGCCGAGGGTGGAGGGCGGAGCGGGCGATGGCGGAGCTGGGGGACCCCCGGCAGGCTGGAGGGGGGAGCACGGAGAGGGAGGAGCCCTGGGACCCCCGGGAGCCTGAAACGGGGGGAGCGGAGAAGGGGAAGCCTGGAGAGTGGGGACCCCTGGGATCCCCGGGACAACAAGGTGGAGAACCTGGAGAGGGGGAATGTCTGGGAAGGCAGCACCCCGAAGGTGAGAGTCAGAGAAGGGACCCTTGGGACCCCCAACAATAAATTTGGACTGAATCTCCATATTTTGGAATATTTTTTTAGCTGCATCTCAACTTTCTGGAGATTAGGAGGGCAGGGGCCTTAGTGCTGTTTCTGAGGGTTTTTTTACCTGAATCTCAAAGCTTTTGTTTTTTTAGGGGGCTGAAACTTGGTGTTTTGGAGGTTTTTATGGACACAAGATGCTCGGTGACTTCTAAAAATGGACTTGGGCAGGAGGAAGCCCCAAGCCAACATGCTCAGCCTTTGTTTTTTCCCCCCCAGCAGGATTTGTCCTTCCCAAAGCTTGAGCAGATGGAGGAAGAGGCTCTGAGGAAGAGGAAATTGCTGTGGGCCCCCCAGGCACGTGAGGAGGAAGTCAGTGCCCCTTTGGCCCTGTCTTGTGGTGCATCTGTGGAGCAGCCTCCCAGCAGGGAGAAGTCCTTCAGGTGCTTGGAATGTGGGAAGAGCTTTAGAAAGAGCTCCAGCCTGATCCGACACCAGCACATCCACACTGGGGCAAGGCCCTACACGTGTAGGGAATGTGGGAAGTGTTTCAGTGACAGCTCCAACCTGATCAAACACCAGCTCATCCACACTGGGGAACGACCCTACAAGTGCTTGGAATGTGGGAAGAGGTTTCAGTGCAACTCACATCTCTTCAAGCACCAGCGGACACACACGGGGGAGAGGCCCTTCCGCTGCACCGACTGCGGGAAGGGCTTCAACCAGAACTCCATCCTCATCACCCACCGGCGCATCCACACTGGGGAGAGGCCCTACAAGTGTGGGGAGTGTGGGAAGAGCTTCAGCGACAGCTCCCACTTGACCCAACACCAACGGACCCACCAGTAACAGAAGCCCTATGAGTGTCCCAACTGCAGGAAGAGCTTTGACCACTGCTCCCACCCCGAATGACCCCCCTGAGGGTGAGGCAACCCCTGGAGTCCAGTGACTGTCAGTCCATCCCTTTCCACCAGAAAGGGCCAGTCCCCTTTGCCAGGGGCAGGTTGTGCCAACAGAACCCTTCTTGGGGGGTGTGTGGAGATTCCTGCCTTGGCTGGGACCCCCCAAGGTCAGTGCTGGAGGTTGAGAGCAGAGATTTCCCCCCGAGCGTTGGTCTGGGGGAGTTCCATCC
>NW_020962919.1:8251-9367 GCF_003031625.1 Empidonax traillii | reverse complement strand
CAGGCTCTGCAGCAAAGCAGGGCTGAGACCAGCAGAGCTCTGCTCTGACAGAGAGAACCTGCAGGCAGGGAGAGCAAGAGGACAAAGTATTGTTTCAGCAGCCTGAGGAAGATTGGCTCAATGACCTCCTGTATTCCTGGGCACTTCTCTGACCCTGTGTATCAGGTTTGGGAGCAGGGAGGGGGATGCAGGTTTGCCTCAGGGAAGAAGAGATCAAGAGTTGACTCTGGGTCAGAGAGAGACAGTTCCAGGTGGCTCCAAAAGGGACCAGCCAGTGCCCAAAGCTGAGTCAAAATGCAATTGCAGAGGCACCTCTGTGATAAGCCTTTGGAGAAAGGATAAAATCCAGGGTGCTGGAATCCAGAGAGAAATGAGGGAAACGTGGGAGAAACAACCCTGCAGGCATCAGGTGGAGTGGAGAAGGAAGAGTAGTGAGAGAAAGCCTTGGTGGTCCCCTGGCAGCCAAAAGCCAACCCCCCAGCCCTGACAGCCACAGCTCAGCCCAGCACAGAAGCTCCTTGAGGTCTGGAGGTTCTTTACAGCAGCTTTTTAGCAGAGCTGCCAGATGGGCCAGCAAAGGGGATGCTCAGCTGGGTCTGAAACCTGTGTGATCCTTGGCAGACTTGGCTCTGTAGGATAAGGAAGAACTTTAGAATCCTAAATAGTTTGATTCAGAAAGACTCTTTTTAGGTCATCTAGTCCACCCCCTGCAATGAACAGGGACATGTGCAACTGGGTCAGGGTTCTCAGAGCCCTTTCTAACCTGACTTTGAATGTTTCCAAGGGTGGGGCATCTATGACCTTTCTGTGCCAGTGTTTCACCACCCTCATTGGAAAAAATTTCTTTCTTATATGTAGTTCAAATCTGCTCATTTTAAGTTTTTAACCATTATCACTTGGCTTATTACAAGTAAGTCTGTCCCCATTCTTCTTATAAGTATGATCCCAGGAGCTCCTGACAAGTCTTGACCAAACCAGCTGAGCAATGAAGTGACACTGAACTGGATCAGGGCTCTGATGAAGTGTCCCTGGACTGGACCAGGGGCTCCTGGATGATACAGGTGGGATCAATCCAGAGTGTAACAGCTGGGGAACACAGGATAATCAGTCATCCCA
>NW_020962919.1:0-1533 GCF_003031625.1 Empidonax traillii | reverse complement strand
TCCTTGCCCAGCACAGCCCTCCTGGCAGAGTTGGACACAGCCCTTGTTCTCCCCCCTCCTCATGGCCCTGCCCAAGCCCCTCAGCTACAGCCTGATGGCCAGAAACCTTCAGGGCAGGGAGAGACCATTGGAGTGGTGGGTGTGTAGGGAGCAATCACTGCTGCCTCCCTTCTGAATCACCCTCAGGACATGGACAAGCCTGGATTTGGTTTGGTTTCCATGAGGCCCTGCAGTACCAAAGTGGCCCCTTGATTCCAGGAGGCTGCTCAGTGTCCCCGGGATCCTTTGGCTCCAGAATGCCCTGGAGTGTCACAGTGGTCCCTTGAGTCCATGACGTGTCCTCAGTGTCACAATGACCCCTTAATTCCATAGGGTTCTCCAGCTTCCCAAGCTCTATTTAGCTCCAAAAAGGCCCTGTAGTGTCACAGTGGCCCCTTCCTTTCATGAGGTTCCACTGTGTCCCAGGGTTTCTTTGTTTCCAGGAGGCACCAAAGTGACACAAGGGCTCTTTGGTTCCATGAGGTTCCAAAACGTTTCAGGGTTCCCTTTTATCCCACAAGGCCCCCATGTGAAATGGTGCCCTGGTTCCACAAGATTTCACAGTGTCCCTGTGTTCCTTTCTTCCCACGAGGCCCTGCAGTGCCACAATGGCCCCTTTGATTCCATGAGGTTGCACAGGGTCATCACAAAGCTGAGCCCAACCAGATGGAAGTGTGGGGGAGATCAGGAGGAACTGGGACAAAAAGGATTGGATATTCAGGGAAGGATAGAGGGGCTAGATTTGTTGAGGTAAAAGCAGGTTCAGGGAATGCTGAGAGTGCTGAAACACTGACTCTGCAAACACATCTGATGTACCTTTACACTATTTCTAACCTCAAGTCCCAACCTAGAAGTGTTGCTCCTCACATTGGAAGGAATGCAGTGCTCTAATTCCAACCTCAACCTGATCTAAAAGGCAAAGCTCAAATGCAGAATTCCAGACTCTTGTTTCTTCTCCAATGCCCACCCAAACCTATATTACGAGTACAAAAAGCCAAGCATGAATCCTTATCCAGACCAAAAAGCTTTTCCCCTCATCCTGAACCAGACCCTGCCAGCAGAACAACAAACCTGCCAAAGTTCTGCCCAATCCCCACCCTGAGCTCTAAAGCCCAAGGCCTGAGCATGAAGCACCCCCAGAGCCCTTGGGAGCAGTGGGGCTCATTAAAATACACACAAACCAATTATTTTCCTTTCTTTAATTGTCTTTGTGTTTTCAAGTCTTCAACAACTCATTGGAATTGTTTTGTAGTTTTGCTAAGTAAGAAAATTTTAAAGTGGACATCACAAAATATTTTTTTTCTATGAAAGGGACTGATTTCTACAGAGCCTTTTGATGCAAGAGAATCAGGGTAAAAAGTATTTGGACACAAATAAAAGGAGGCAAAAGAGATTAGTAGAACCTAATCTTGACCAATTAAACCATTATCAAATGACTCAATAGCATTTGCTACAATTTTAACAGTGACTGAATTATAGATTGACAATAACAAC
>NW_020962918.1:8828-9864 GCF_003031625.1 Empidonax traillii | reverse complement strand
TGAAGCCGAGAAGAACGCGCAACGCTCTGTGGAGGGCTGTACAGTCGAAAGGATGCAAAGGGAAACTCACTCCTAGTCAAACGGCAGTGCCTTGAAGCTTGGAGTTGGAAAAGGAATGTCACTGAAAACCTTCTCTCTTGGCAAGCTTCTCTTTTTGAACTGTAGCGCACAACGTGGATCTTTCCTGTGCGACTAAGAGCTATTGCTGGTATGTGGAGAGAAGAAGTGCAATGCTTGGTGTAGTGCTTTGTGTTTTCGAGAGAGAGGATACCTAGCTGTGGGTTTTCCTTTTACGGCATTTGGCATGGCCTCATTTGGCAGCCTCTCTAAGGGTATCAAGTCAGATCTGAGGGAGCCAAAGAGAAGAAAGGATTTCGCTTGTACCTTGCAGAGTAGTTGGGACTGGTCCTGCTGCAGGGCTGTGTTTGGCAGGGCGTTTTCCACAAGGAGGGGTTGGGTCGAGTGGGAGCCCTGCCTCACCCCCTACTGCTGTCGCTGCACCGACAAAATTTCCGCTTTCATTTGCAGGCACTGCGAGCCCGGAGCAAGCGTTTACTTGACCCTTGAGAGCAGAATCTTCCTTGCAATGTCCTCGTTCCCCTTGGCCCCCACCCTACTCTGCATCCACAGGGCTCCAAGAGCCCCAATATCTACTGGAGGGTATGACCGTAAAGACAAGATAGATCCCAGCTGATGAACCTCCCAATGTCCTCGTGGTAACCTCGTGGCAGCCTTGGGCCAGTACTGAAGGACCTTGGGTGGGAGAGAGGGAGTCACTGACCTTCGTGGCTGTGCCTGCCTGGGAGCTGGACCTGCTGCCGAGGAGGAGAAAGGCACAGGTTGAGAGCCTGGAGCACCCCCAGGTTCTGCACACATTGAGACACCCTGGGAATCCCAGATCCAACATCTGTCATCTCTGGGGGAGTTGTCTCTTCTAAGAGAAAGCATTCTACTAGTCTCCGGACTTCAACAAATTTTGGATTCAGTAAGAAAATGAAAATAAAGGGCAACTTCAAGCCCCTTTGCTCTGGTGATG
>NW_020962918.1:0-1536 GCF_003031625.1 Empidonax traillii | reverse complement strand
ACGTCTGTATGCACGCACAGACTGTTGCCATGAGGTGATGAACGGGCGCTTGTTTGGCTGCCTCTCAAGCACCACCTTATACTGCATCCTGGCCCTACGGGGTGTAACGTAGAGCTGATCGAATGGGGTGTCGGCACTGCTGGGTGGAGCGATGCTCATCCTTCCATCCACACTGTGCTGCTATGCGGGAACACCCGCCAAGCACGGGCACCAACCAGCCCCTGCAGAGCGTGGTAGGCCTGGCCTGTCTGTGCAGGTGAGCACAGTTTATTGATAGGAAGTGACAGGGAAAGCAAACATTTGATATCCTTTTTCTTGTATCCCTTTAGTTCCCTTTTTACTAGCTAATGCTGTAAGAGAGGCTGTTCATAGTATTGTATGAATGCCAACTGATAAAGTAGTCTTTTTGTATTCTATTTTAGTTTTTGATTCTCTTTGCTCGGAGTTTTTTTATTCTGACAGCAATAAAAGATTTTTTGTAGGGTTTGAATGACTGTTGTACTTGTTCCAGGTGTGGATTCAAAGCAACTAACACAGAAGGGACTGGGAAGAAGTTTCAAAGGGTTGTGGGGGGGTTGGGGGAGACCAGGACAGGGTTTGTGGGGTCCTGGGTGGTCTCTGGGAG
Organism: Empidonax traillii; assembly: GCF_003031625.1. Taxonomy (NCBI): domain Eukaryota; kingdom Metazoa; phylum Chordata; class Aves; order Passeriformes; family Tyrannidae; genus Empidonax; species Empidonax traillii. Next base: position 911 of record NW_020962918.1, on the reverse strand, counting down.
GTTTTGGGGGCCCTGACCCCCCCGGCTCCCCCCAGAGATTCCACAGGACATCGTCCGCAACAAGATCCTGGTGAGGGTCAGGGACTTCGTGTTGTTTTTCGTCTTCCTGGCGCTGGGGCTGGGCTTCTACCTGCGAGAGAAGGTAAAGGGGGGGCCCTGGGGGTCATGTCCCCCCTTTGCGACAGAGCTCCTGAGTCGCCGGTGGCCGCAGCCCCTCCCCGTAGCCTCGGGCCCAGCCGGGATCCCCCAGTCCATCTCCACCCGGAGTTTGGGGGGGTGGTGTGTCCCCCCATTGCCTGCAGCAAGTTGCACAGCTGAAAGGGTCCCGGAGCCAAACTCTTCCCTGTATTTATTACCTTGGGGTCTCCTTCATGGAAAGCACAGCACCACATGGACTATTCTGAGGTGTGCAGGCAGTTGGACTTCTGCCTGCCTCACACACACACACGAAGTCAGGTGTAGTACTGCCGTCAGAGAAAACCCACCCAATCTTGCTGCAACTAAAGCCATGGAATTTGTTTCATTGGCATTCCAGATGAGGCTGTGCCTGTGTCCAGAACAGAGGCTCAGAAAAGCATTTCTCAAGTTTCCACTGAAATCTGGTGTGGACATGACCAAGGCACTGGTGGCACTCTGAGTCAACAGTAGTGTTTCCAGTGGCTCTCTGAAGGAACACAAGTGTCCAAGGAAACCAACATAAGGGTCCAAAGAAGTCCCACTACTTCAGCACTGAATGAGCTTCTTCAGGCCACTTTCATTTCCTGTCTAAGTTTAATTTCCGTGGAAGGAGGTTTTGGCCTACTTTAATAGGAGTTAATTTCCAAACTGCTTTCTTAATTTCCTGAAGGACATTGACAAGGATCATGGAGTTTGTCACTTGGCCATGCTCCTGTACTTTGGCAGCAGAGGAA
>NW_020962917.1:8182-9720 GCF_003031625.1 Empidonax traillii | reverse complement strand
GTGTTCTTCATTTGAAATCCAAGGTATTTCCATGGAACTGTCACTTGTTCTTTCCCCGGTGCAATTTCAGACCATGTGTCAATAGTGCAGTTTTCACAGACAAATGCACTTGCAGGAGTTGTCCCTCGGATTGCGCTGCCAGCAAGAGATCGTCCCTAGAGTGAGATACGATGGTATCGGGACACTGTCGATGGGTTGGGGATAACACGTCTGCAATGACTCTTTGGCAAACAGAGGGATAAGGAGATTGTGGCTCACCAGTGGCCTTTAAACTAAATTTGAGGTAGTTGGTTGGACTCCCCGTTGTCCTATCGTATCTCTCCCACAGTGTGTCATTGGGATATTAAGGACATAGGGCTTTGCTGAGGCAGTTTTACCTTCTGGGCCTTCAATCAGTAAAGTGGAGACACTTTGGAGCGGTGTCTGGGCTCCTCCTACCCCTTTGATGTCGATGCAGGGCTCCGTAGTGCTCCATTCCTTCGGCCAGTCGCTCTCTGCAAAGATTGTGACGTCTGCTCCTGTGTCTCTAAGACCTTTAACTCGAGCACATTGGTCAGTGTTGGGAAAAAATACCCTGCAGGTTTGCATTGGTTGATGGAGTAAAATGAACTGCGACCACTGGACCATCGGCACAGAGTCCAAAGTGTCCCCCCCTACAGCAATGGGGGTTAAATTGGCAATGGGTGTTTCTGTGTCTGGCTCCACGGGTGGAAAAAGAGCTTTTATAGTCACTTCTAATACCTTAGGGTTATCTACAGACACTGACTCTTGGATAACTGTTAACCCTGCATTATTAGATGGAGCAGGCCCAGTTAAAATGTATTTTCCAGCAGTGGTGACACGGAGCCTCCTCCTGTTGTTTTTGCAATGCCAGGATTTCAGTTAGTAGGGATTTTTTGTACCTGTTGGATCCTACACTGGGAGACACCTTAACCATGTCCATTGGAGTGGGATCTTTGAGGGACCTTAATATTTCTTGACAATCTTTGATTGTTTTAGTGCCATTTTTACAAACAGTGCATCTTGAACCTCCAGATTCATTTTCACTAAATGTTTTGGTACTGGAAAAAGATTCCTAGAAAAGTCATTGAGTCTCTGGAAGCATTCAGATAGCATCTGTATATGGTTTAAGAATGATTATGGTGGTTGTGGCTGACAGTTGGACAAAAAGATATTAAAGGTCTCTTCCAACCTTGATGATTTTGTGATTCTCTGATCTCTCATCAAAGTTTCCACGTTTGTACTCTAACAAGATCTTTTCTCAGTTGCATCCCTCCGTGGGACCCATTAACACTACAAGAAACTTTCCAGTTTGAATCTCACTTTGGTTTCTCCAGAGGTTCCTGCAGCTCTCCTCAGGGTCTGATGTTCAGGGACTCATCCCCAAAGCCCACAAGGCTGATGAAATGCCTGGGGCTGTTGCTGTGCTGCTGAGCTGGGCCGGGCTCCTGGCACACAGGGAGCTCCTGGCAACCAAGAACAGCTTCAAAGACACAGCTCTGCTGCTGAGCAGCTCCTCTGCACAGCCCAGCAGGGCT
>NW_020962917.1:0-1037 GCF_003031625.1 Empidonax traillii | reverse complement strand
GAAAGAGAAGAGCAGGAGCAGGGACTGTCCAAGGATAAATCAGGCCCCACCAGCCTGGTGGCCTTCAGGATGAAGTAACTGCCCTGGTGCACAGGGGAGGGCAGGGGATGTGTTTGAGCTCCACTTCAGCTCAACTCTTGGCCTGGATTCCCTCAATGCTCTTCTGGCCCAGTGAGGCCATCCCAGCCTGGATGGGCAGACAAAGAGAGGGGCAAAAGCCCAGCTGGGTGAGGAGGCTGAGAGAGCAGAGGGGAAGGGCTTTCACCCTCCCTGCAGGGCAGGGGGACATCCTGGGGTGTTGTGAGGCAGGACAAGGGACTGTCCTGGGACCTGGCCCCTTGAACAGCTGTACCATTGTCCAGAGCAGGCAGCTCTGCCCTGGTTGTTGATGGCTCTGAACTGGGAGGACCATTGCTGGAGCTCAGGGAAGCCCTTCAGCAGAACCCTGGCTGGCCCCAAGAGCATCCTGTCAGGAGCTTCATGGGAGAGAAGGACAAAGGCCAGGGCAGGCACCTGGGACAGAGGGACACCCTGCAGGGGCAGGGACTGCCTGACTGGGCAGGAGAGCTGTGGAAATGGTCGTGCTGGTGGGCAGGGAGCAAACCATGATCCAGCAGAGATCCACACAGGCCAGTGGGAGCCGGGGGCAAAGGCAGCCAGCATGTCCTGCAGGGTTTGACCAGGATCCTCCGCAAAGGAGTGAGAGAAGCAAGTGTGTCCCTGCTCATCACCCCTCAGACCTCCTGCCCACTGTTTGGTCCTTTTAGGGCCCTTGGTTCAGGTGTGCTGGGCCTGGCTGGCAGAGGGTTCTCTTCCATTGGAGCAGCCCTTCTGGTTCCTGTGGAATAGGGACTGCACACCATCGAGCTCTGCTCTGCTTCTCACTCCTCTTCCTCCCAGTGAGTTCCTGGGTGTGCACAAGAAGCTTTGGGGGCAGAGGGGTGTGTTGGGACAGAGCCAGGACAGCCAACCTCACCTGACCACCAGAGATTTGTACAATCCCATACAAGGGATCATCTGCAGAACCTGCTGTGGGA
>NW_020962916.1:6571-8110 GCF_003031625.1 Empidonax traillii | reverse complement strand
GAAAACTGCACTATTGACACATGGTCTGAAATTGCACTGGGGAAAGGACAAGTGACAGTTCCATGGAAATACCTTGGATTTCAAATTAAGAACACCACTATTCAGCCCCAGACTGTTACTTTACCCACTGACATCCACACCTTAAATGATTTGCAGTTGCTACTGGGCTTAATCAGTTGGGTTAGGCCTCTGTTAGGTGTAACAACAGACACCCTGAAACCGCTTTTTCAGCTCCTGGAAGGGGAGGCAGACTTAACCTGCCCTCAGTGCTTAACACCAGGCAGCCCTGGCAGTATTAAAGGAAATAAATCAAAGACTGAGTTCCTGTCAAAGAAAAGTGTGGGATTTACCTCTTTTTTAAGTAATTTTTAAAGGTGTCAAACAACCTTCTGCTGTAATAGGACAATTAGAATTAAAAGGCGAAGACTTTCTGTTATGGGAATGGTTTTTTTTTTAAGCTACCAGTTTTCAAAACCCATTACTACATATCCTGAGATGCTCTCCAAAGTCTGCCACAAAAGCAGATTGCAGCTTTGGGAACTCTTGGGGAGGGATCCAGATGTTATCCATGTTCCTCTGTCTACTGTTCAACTAACTCAATTGCAGATTCATAGCTCTGATTTTCAGTTAGCCATTGCTGATTACAGGGCTCAATTTTCAGTTCACCTTCCATCTATTCCTTTTTTGCAGCTGCTAGCCCTTACTCAACCAGAGCTAACACGCAACTATTCTCCTTTTCCACTAACAAGTGCTAGAACTGTGCTCACAGATGGTTCTGGCAGAACGTCTAACGCAGCAGTCACCTGGCTCAGAGCAGGAAAATGGGTATATGACACGCACAAGGTAAGAGGTTCCTCTCAGATAGCAGAGCTCTCTGCAGTCATACCTGCATTTACACTATTTCCTGAGCCTTTCAACATTGTTTCCCATTCAGCCTCTCTCATTGGAGCAGTCTGACAAATTCATAATTCATACGTAAGTGATAACTCCCAATTACAATTAGCTCATATGTTCAAATCTTTACTGTATGAAATTAGTCATTGTAATCACAAATTCCACATAATCCACATTCGTTCTCACACTTCTCTCCTAGGGTCCATCCCAGCAGGAAATCATGTGGCAGATCAAATAGCTGATACAGGACACCTTGCCCAAACTGCAGTAGTTTCAAACAATTTCAAGAAAGTAAAGTTGCCCCACAGCTTTTTTCACCAAAATGCAAAATTTCTCAAAAAAACATTCCACCTTACACTATCCCAAGCCAGAGCAATTATTTCTGTGTGCCCTGACTGCCAGAGACTCACTCCTCTACCATCTGAGAGGGTAAACCCTTGTGGAATTAACCCACTTGACATCTGGCAGTCAGGCATAACGCATTATTCACCATTTGGAAAATTAAAATACATCCATGTGGCCACTGACACATGTTCTGGTGCCATTGCAGCAGCAGCACATGCAGGAGAGAAGGTCCAAGATGTCAAAAAACACCTTCTATCTGCAATATCAGTCCTTGGCATCCCCAAACTGATAAAAACAGAT
>NW_020962916.1:0-1138 GCF_003031625.1 Empidonax traillii | reverse complement strand
CCTTTTTCTATGTAATTATATTACGAAGTTGGTGAATTGAAAAACAATCATGGTGACTTTTCTCTCATGCAAACTTTAATTGTATCTTGGACATTTTGAATGAGACCTCTATGAGACAGATCAAACTCACAGGAAAATGGCACAAATACTGTGGGAAAACATGAAAAGTATTAGGATGACATGTTTGTGTAATTCAGATTTTTCTCTTGAAAAAAGTCCCTGGGTTTTCCCTTGGCTAATTGGATATTGATGTTTCCTTAGCTGCTGTTCTCCTCAGGAACACCTCAGAGTTTAGGCAGACTCCTCCCTGGGTGTTGGTGTCAGGTCAGTCAGCAGGAAGGGCACCGTGTCTGCAGGTTGGGCAAAGATGTGCGAGCGCTGGCACATCCCAGTCCCTGCTGCAGCATCCCAGGCACATCCCAGCAGGGTTCCTTTCTGCCAGGGCTCCTGCAGGGCTGGGAAGCCGGGCTGTGCCCCCCAGGCTGCCCCAAGCTGTCCTGCAGAGCAGGGTCCTGCAGCCCAGGGGCTGTGCCAGGGCAGCAAACCCAGGGCAGTTGAGAACAAGAGAGATGGACAGAGCAGCTCCCCTCACTCTGCACTGAGGCCCAGACAATCCTCCTGCCTGGCAGGACCTGCTCTGTTCTCCCTGAGCGCATAAGAAGTGCTGAGGGGTTCTGATATCCAGGGACACTCCTCAGGAGAGATGAAGGGAGTGTGAAAATAAACGCAAACTTTTGGAACTGCCTTCTGCTCTCTTGGTTCTTCTGGGAATGCAGATGCTGACAAGCACTTTGACACTGGAACCAGTGTCATTTGAACACCAGGACAGGCCCCTGTGCCCACCATGCCCATGAGCCCAGGGGTGCAGAGCAGGGCTGAGCCCTCACAGCCAGTGGGCACAGGGTCTGCTCCTCATGGAAAATGTAGTGAGCCCCAACCAGGGCTCCAGCCATGGAGCTGAAGGAGAGACTCCTAGAGAAGGAGAAACACTGGAGCAGTGAGAGGGGTGTTGGAAAGCAGCTTTGATTTCTCTCAGAATGTTCTGCCCTAACTTGTCACTGTCCTTTCCTCCTTCAACAGGTCCCCATATCCAGAGGCAACAAATGCCCAACAGCAGCTCCATGGCCCAGTTCCTGCT
>NW_020962915.1:7747-8981 GCF_003031625.1 Empidonax traillii | reverse complement strand
ATGGATGATTGAGATGAGGGGATTGAGTCCATCATCAGCAAATTTGCAGAGGACACCAAGTTGGGAGGGAGTGTTGATGTGCTGGAAGGCAGGAGGGCTCTGCAGAGGGACCTGGACAGGTTGGAGAGTTGGGCTGATTCCAATGGGATGAAGTTCAACCAGGCCAAGTGCCGGGTCCTGCACTGGCCACAACAACCCCTGCAGCGCTCCAGGCTGGGACAGAGTGGCTGGAGAGCAGCCAGGCAGGAAGGGAGCTGGGGGTGCTGATTGACAGGAGGCTGAACATGAGCCAGAGTGTGCCCAGGGGGCCAAGAAGGCCAATGGATCCTGGCCTGGATCAAGAACAGTGTGGCAGCAGGAGCAGGGCAGTGATCCTTCCCTGTACTCAGCGCTGGTGAGGCCACCCCTTGAGTGTTGTGTTCAGTTCTGGGCCCCTCAGGTCAGGAAGGACATGGAAGGATGGAGCAGGTACAGAGAGGTGGTGGATTCACCATCCCTGGAGGTTTTTAAGCTGAGGCTGGATGTGGCACTGAGTGCCATGATCTGGTAATCCCAGTGGGGTTGGATCAAGGGTTGGACTTGATGATCTCGGAGGTCTCTTCCAACTCAGTTAATTCTATGATTCCATGATTCTATGATTCTATGATGCAAGCAGAGCCTTGGGGATGATGAAGGGCTGGAGCCCGCGGTGTCCATGGACACTGAAGGCAGCACCCCCTGGGAGTTTGTGTCAGAGGGGTGGGTGGGGTGTCCAAGGCTGTGTTTGGGCAAGGGAAGAGTTTGTGTCCCATTGGGGAAGGCCCTTGTGTGCCAGTGTGTGTTGATGCTTGTGAAATATTTCCTAGGAGAGAGCTGGTCCCTTGTGTCCCCATGCGATGGCATCTGGTGCCAGAGCTCTGTGCCAAAGGAAGTTGTGGGGGAGTTGGGAGAAGAAAGGCTGAGGAGGCATCTCATGTTTTGCTGCAGGAGAACTTTATTGAGACAAAGAAAAGGAAAGTCAGAGAAAACATTGAAAGGGATTCAGTCTGAGTTGCAGTAGAGCAAACAGTTGAGAAGGGCAGGTCCAGGGGGTGTGAGCTGTGGTGGAAAGACCCTCAGCAGATGCAGCCCCTGGTGCCGTAGCAGCCCAGGCCTCCCAGGCCGTAGCCAAAGGCACGGGCAGAGCCGAGGCCGTAGCCAAAGGCCCCAAAGGCGCCGGAGATGGGCTGTCCCTGGGCATTGAGCTCCGTGCCCA
>NW_020962915.1:0-1541 GCF_003031625.1 Empidonax traillii | reverse complement strand
AAGGGCAGTGTCAGTGTTGTGTCCCTGCTACCAAGCCATGGGAGGAGAGGAAATGGCTCAAGTTGCCCCAGGGGAGGTGGAATTGCCAACATAGGCAAATGTCCTGGCCTGAAGGGTTGTCAGTTCTTGGCACAGGCTGCCCAGGGCAGTGGTGGAGTCACCATCCCTGGAGGGCTGGAAAAGCCCTGTGGTTGTGGCACTTGGGGAAAGGGGTGAAGTGGTGGCTTTGGCTGTGCTGGGGAATGGTTGGACTCAATGATCTTTTGCATTTAGGTTTTAGAATCATGGAATATCATTTATTAGAAGGCACCCATGAGGATCACTGAGTCCAATTCCCAGCCCTGGCACAGGACACCCCAGCAAACCCACCATGGCCCTGAGAGCATTTTCTAAACCCTTCTGGATCTCAGACAGGCTTGGTGCTGTGCCCACTGTCCTGGGGAGCCTGTTCCAGTCCTCAACCACCTTCACCAAGGGGAAACCCTTTTTCCTGCTGTCCAGCCTAAACCTATCCTGCCTCAGCTCCAGCTGTTCCCTCGAGTGCTGTCCCTGGTCCTGAGAGAGATCAGATCAGTCCCTGCCCCTGCACTGCCCCTCCAGAGTGAACCCAGGTGGAACATCTTTGGCAAGGAAGTCAGGGATTTAGAGTGTGAGGGTGTACACAGATGGAGGTGGGATCTGTGTCCCTGGAGATGTAAAACTGAAGTGGCCATGGCACTGGGAATTCTGCTTTTGCTGGTCTTGCTATAACGGGGAGCTGAAGCACTTGCTCTCCAGAGTTCCTTCCAAACTGGATGATTTTGTGACCCTGTTTGGTGGGAGGGTTTAAAAATCTTGGTGGGTGAGAGAGTTTGAGCCGTGTGTGCTGGCCCAGAGAGACTTTGGCAGAGGCTGTGCAGGAGAGCATTGTTGTGGGGAAGCCTTTGGTGCAGCAGGTGCTGGGTTTGTGCCCCGTTCTGGAAGGGCCCCAGGCTGTGCAGTGTGTGTGTTAGTGCTGGGGGGGTATTTGCAGACAAAGGGGTTGTGGCTCTTGCCCAACTGCCCAGGAGCCCGTTGATCCCCGGCATTGTGGTGGGTGAGGATGTAAGCCCATGGGAAATAAAAAAGGCAAGGAGTCATCTGAATGTGTGCTGCAGGAGAACTTTATTGAGACAACAGAGAGAAAAGGCAGGAGACACAAGTAGAAGGGATCCAGTGTGAGGAGCAAGTAGAGTGATCATGTGTTGAGGTCCTTTTGTTGTAGCAGATTTTTGCAGAGCCCCGAGCTGGTGGTGTGAGGGGTGTTGTGGAGGACCCTCAGCAGGTGGAGCAGCCCCTGGTGCCGTAGCAGCCCAGGCCTCCCAGGCCGTAGCCAAAGGCCCCAAAGGCGCCGGAGATGGGCTGTCCCTGGGCATTGAGCTCCGTGCCCAGGGCAGCCCCTGCGCTGGATCCGACGGCGGAGCTCTGGGGGAAGGAGGTCATGATGGGCCCTGGCAGGGTGACGCGCACGGGGGAGGGCTGGATGAGGACGGTGGAGTCCTGGCACTGGGTGACACAGGGCT
>NW_020962914.1:8348-9890 GCF_003031625.1 Empidonax traillii | reverse complement strand
GCTGTCCCTTTGTTGTCAACAGTCCCCTGTGACGTCACTGGTCCCAATGAGGTCATTGCAGTCTCTGTGATGTCACCACTGTCCTTTGTGGTGTCACCAATGTTTCTGATGATGTCACCGGTGTCTCTGTAATGTCACCCTTGTCCTTGTAAAGTCACCAATGTCCCCATTGATGTCACCGATGTCACTGTGATATCACAACTGTCCCTTTGTTTTCACCAGTTCCCTCTGATGTCACTGGTCCCCAGCAATGTCATGGATGTCCCTGTGATATCCCTAGTGTCATCAGTGATATCACTGATGTCTCTGTGATGTCACACCTGGCCTTATGTAGTCACTGATGTCCCCTGTGACGTCACCAATGTCCCTGTGCCATCATGGTTTTCCCATTATTGTCGCCAGTGCCTTGTGATGTCACCAGTGTCCCTGATGATGTCACTGATGTCTCTGTGATGACACCCCGGTCATTGTGAAGTCAACGATGTCCCCTCTGATGTCACTGATTTCCCTGTGACTCACGGCTGTTCCTTTTTTGTCACCAGTCCCCTGTGATGTCACTGTTCCTCAGTGGTGTATCCTCTGTCCCTGTGATGTCACCACTGTCCCCAGTGACTTCAGCAATGTCCCCGATGATGTCACTTGTGTCTCTATAATGTCAGCCCAGTGCTTGTGAAGTCTCCGGTGTCCCAGTGACATCACGGCTGTCCCTTTGTTGTCAGCAGTCCCCTGTGATGTCACTGGTCCTCCGTGATGTCACCCATCTCCCTTTGATGTCACCACTGTCCCCTGTGATGTCAGCACTGACCCTGATGATGTCACTGGTGTCACTGTGATTTCACCCTTGCCCTTGTGAAGTCACTGAAGTCCCCTGTGATATCACCAATGTCCCTGTGACATCACAGCTGTCCCTTTGTTGTCAACAGTCCCCTGTGACGTCACTGGTCCCAATGAGGTCATTGCAGTCTCTGTGATGTCACTAATGTCCCCAGAGGTGGCACCATGTCCCCGTGAGGTCACTGATGTCCCTGTGATGTCACGAGATGCCTTTGACTTCACTAATATCTCTGTGACATCATGGCTGTCCCTTTGTTTTCACCAGTCCCCTGTTGTCATGGTTTTGCCCACCAGCCAGCCCCTGGGACTGAGGATGGTTTTGTCCGGGTGAATTTCCATAGAAAAAGCCAATCAAATCTTTAGTAATGCCTTTGCTAATTACATATTTAAGAAAACGGAAGAGGTTGGTGGCGCAGTTGAAATTAGGAGCAGTTGAAATTGGTGGCAGTTGAAATTAGGGAGCCATGTAGGCAGAGAGAGGCAGGCCCCAGGTGGGGGCCAGGCCTCCCTCCTCCCCCAGCCCTGGGCCAGGGGCAGGTGTGGCACTGAAGCCCCTTCTCTCTTGTAAGAGAGTGAAGAAAAAACACTTTAAAGGACTGACTGCTTGGACAAAAAAACGCTGCAGAAGAAATTCCAGCAGAGAGATAACAAAGTGTCCAAGGTCAAAGCCAGCAGCTGGAGGAGAGAGAAGTTCGAAGAGGGGGGCTG
>NW_020962914.1:0-1297 GCF_003031625.1 Empidonax traillii | reverse complement strand
AAGTCCCTGGGGGTGTGCAGGTGCTGGTCGCAGGCTACGGCGCTGAGGATGAGGCCGTTGCCCAGGAGGGCAGCCAGGGAGATGCCCAGGAAGAGCCAGAAGTGCAGCAGCTGCAGCTCCCGCCTGTCTGAGAATGCCAGCAGCAGGAACTGGGCCATGGAGCTGCTGTTGGGCATTTGCTGCTTCCTCTCAGTGTTTGGATCTGTTGAGGAGGAGAAGTCAATGCTGAGTTAGACCAGGCTGCTGCAGCCAAACAGGACACATCTCACAGCCACCCCACTCTGAGGCTCTCTCTGCTCACTCAGACCTTCCTGCAGCTCCTTCCCCTGAGCTCTGGCTGTTGCTGCCAGAGAGGACCACTGGAAGCCCAAATGAAGGACTGAGCTGAGGGAATTCTTTGTGTTTGTTCCCCCACTTGCACCTGCCAAAGGAAGGAGTGGTTGTCGATGTTGGAAATCCCTGACATTTCCATGGCACTGCAGGTCAAGTCCTGTGGGTTCTGAGGGCACAGGGACGTTCCCTCAGTGCAGACACAAGAGCTGCTCTGCCCATCAGTCTGTGCTCAGCTGCCCTGTGCTGGCAGCTTGGAGCTGCAGGAGCATCACACTCAACTGTTCCCCTACACAGAAACTGTACAGAGAGCCAGGAATCCGTGTCCAAAGAACAGATTATCAACTCCTCACTTTTTCATCTCTCCCCTCCCAGAGTGAGACATCAAATGCTCATTGCAGCTGCCCAGAGCATTTCCATGCAGTTAGCACTGAGGAGTTTTCTCCACAGGCATCCTGTGCAGCACAGAGATACTGTGGCAGAGCTGTGCTCTCCTGGAGGGCACCTGCAGCCCTGCAGGACACCCAGGGAAACAGCTGAAGAGCCTGAAGTTGCCTGCAGGGCACTTGGGCACTTTACTCCCACAGACACATCCCCACAGCAGCACCCAAAGGGTTTGTGTCTGCACAGGAATCTGCCCCCCCCAAACCAAACACTGGCACAGATAAGCCAAGGGTGAGAAGAAGGAGAGCCCAGGCAGCAGGGGATGGCAGGGAAATGCCCCAGTGCTGCTGCCAAGGGAGGAGGGACAGGCAGAACAGGCAGAGGCAGATGGAAATGAGGGCCTTGTCCTTGCCTGGGCTCTGGCTGCTGCAGGGCAATGCCCAGCCCAGCCCCCGTGGGCCTGAGGGCAGAGGCTCTGCTTGGGCTGGCAAAGGAGCCCAGGCAGGAGCTGCTCAGGGAAGGGCTCTGTGCCACACACACAGGCAGGGAGGGGCCACATCCCCCTGGGCAGCACTTGTGGCAG
>NW_020962913.1:8036-9466 GCF_003031625.1 Empidonax traillii | reverse complement strand
GAGCCTCATGCCAAAAAAGTGCAGGTATGCACTCTCATCTGCTCTGCTCTGCAAACCTCGGACCCTGCCATCTCAGCAAATTCTTTCTGCTGGGCTGCAGCCTATCCCATTGTTCCCAGGGCAGGCTTTAATCCAGGTCAGGGAAAAAAGGTCTCTGGCACAATGCATAAAACTCATCCCGCCATCAGCTAGAAAAGACCCCCCCCCCACCCAGGCCTCCCATTGTCGCAGGTCTGACTCAAAGCCCGTGGAAGTCAAATGGGCATCTGCGAGAGCTCTGGGCAGGATCGGGCTCACACCTCCATTCCTGCTGCCCCACGTCCCAGCCCGGGCAGCCACCGGTGCAGTCAGTCCTGTCACTCGCTGGTCTAACCCAGTTGGGTGGAGTTGCCCTGCCCGAGTCACGCAGCTGCCCATGGAGAGCGCAGAGGTGGCTGGACTTCACTGCTGAGTGACGTTAAGCTGTACATATGTAGAAAGTTTGTAGGGTGCACTGGGGTTCTTCAGCACGTGTTTTATTAATTTTTACACCATTAATCCTTTTGCTCCTCTTGGGCCCGGGCATTTTCCCCAAGGTTTGCAGAGGTTGTTAGGCTGTCCTTCCTCACGAAGGAAGACTGGAAGGTACCTCCTCAGTTTCGGGAAGGAATATGACAAAGCAAAAGGACGTGCAGAGAGAGTGTCTGTAGGTTCCTGTTTATCCACACTCCTAATACAAGAAACAGGAGAACAGTTATCACAGATGAAAGGCAACCGAGGAAAGAGAACATTTTTCAGAAGGAAAAGAGTCCACTGTGCCCAATTCAAGATACTCGAATTCAAGAAAGGGCAAAGATTTAGATGAACCACAAAATCGCCACATTTATACTAGATGGTATCTATTACTTTCCTATTTTTCCCACAGAAAGATATAAGAGAGTTTTAATGGTTCTGAGCATCAACCAGCCCACTTGTTGAAGGAGCTTGGAAACGTACTTTCCTGTAGGTAAAACCCAAAACCCTGTAAAGATTTAGTATGAGGTGTCTTCTGCCTTCTTCAGAGCATCTGACCCTTCCAGATAACAGTGTACTGGACTAGATGAATCATGCCCACCCTTGTTGCCTTCTAACTGACAATTCCTTTGATGTTCAAACCTTCGTTAGACCACGGGGCTACTTAAAGATGAGTGTTTATTCATCAGGAGTGTACGGTTCACAACAGGGCTGTCAGGCAGGCCAGTCTTTAATCACCACATGTTGGGTATGCCATTCTTTCTCACTGTAAAATGCACTCTATGCACTCGATGGACACTGTAGTTCTTCCACAGCCGCCGCAGGAATGCTTGTTTCTTCCTCCGGGTTACAGCTGCGCAGTGAGACAAGCCAGCGTTATCCTCCTGCACCCAGTCAACTGCTGGACTTTTTTTTTTTTTTTTTTTTTTTTTTTTTTT
>NW_020962913.1:0-1544 GCF_003031625.1 Empidonax traillii | reverse complement strand
TTAGATCTCACACTGATAGGCATCAGGAAATTCCCTGTCTGAACTTTTACTTCCCTTCTTCCTTGATATATTATGATTGCAAATCCTGAAAGGCATCCGCAGCCCTGCTCTTGGGGTGGAAGGAGGATGGAGAGGGCCCCACATGGGAGACTGATCTCCCCTTAGGTGGGAAGATGGGTGTGGAGCAGCTATGGAGTGCTGTGGTCCACTGCTGTCCCACTCCTGCACAGGAGTCACAGCGTGGGAAAAGGGCAACTCCCAGAACCACAGAATGGGCTGGGGTGGAAGAAACCTCAGAGATCATCCAGTTCCAACCCCCCTGCCACGGTCAGCGACACCTTCCACTAAACCAGGCTGCTCAGAGGTCCATCCAGCCCAGCTGCAAACACCTCCAGGGATGGAGTATCCACAACTTCCCTGGGCAACTGTTCCAGTGCCTCACCAGGAAGATTTTTTTTCTTAATACCTAATCTAAACCTGTTCTCTTTCAGCTGGAATCCATTCCCCCTTGTCCTGTCACTACATGCCCATGTGAATAGTCCCTCTCCATCTTTCCTGTGGGTTCCCTTAAGGTGCTGGAAGGCTGCAGTTAGGTCACTCCTAACTAAGCCTTTCTTTTTTCCAGGCTAAGCAATCCCAATTCTCTCATAGCGGAGTTGCTCCATCCCTCTAATTATCTCCGCGTCCCTCCTCTGGACTCGCTCCAACAGCTCCACCTCCGTCCCCGGGACACCTCTATCCCCGGGACACCTCCGTCCCCGGGACACCTCCTTCCGTGCCCCGGGCTGGCAGGGGGTGGTTTCTGAGGGGCACTCGCAGCGCTGAGTCCTGGCGGGGGCCGGGAAGGAGCGAGCTCCGACATCCCCATCCCTCTCTCCAGGATCGCTCCTGTTTCCTTTCCGGGCGTGTCTCGTCCCTCCGGGGGGGCGGAGCTTCCCGCGTCTGGCCACGCCCCTTAGTCATAGCCCCGCCCCCGGGCAGGCCCCCGCGCCTGCGCAGGGCGCGCGGTGCCGGGAGCGGGGCGGGTGCCGCCATGAGCTTCCTCATCGACTCCAGCATCATGTTCACCTCGCAGGTAACGCCCGCCGCCCCCGCCGCCGCCCCCGGTGCTGCTCCGCGGGGCGGCCGCCCCGGCCGGCGGAAGGGCGAGGGAGCGGGAGGGCACCGCCTCGCCCCGGGGCTCCCGCGTCGCCCGCCGCCCCTCAGGCAGCGCGACGGCGCGAGGGGCGGCGCCTGCGGGTGCGCATGCGCAGCGCCCGGCGCGCGAGGGCCCGCTGTTCCTCACGGCGGGTGTCGCGCTGTCGCTGGGTCGCGATATGGAGCCCTGCGCTCCTGCGGCCGCCAAGTCAGGGCTTCGGTGCATAAAATATAAGTTCAGCCGATAAAGGTTGTTGTAGTGGAGCTTTTTTTGCTTGAGCGGAGTTTTTCCTGCGATACCGCTCCACTTCTTGAGCCTGAGTGTAGCTTTGGTGCTGTGAGCGATTCACTCAGCGCAAACATTTTCCTTTTTTTTTTTTTTAATTTAATTTGAATTCCGAGTTCTG
>NW_020962912.1:8409-9518 GCF_003031625.1 Empidonax traillii | reverse complement strand
TCCTCCCCTTCCCACCCATCTCCAGCAGAAGGGAGCATTGCCTAGATCCAAGAGCAAGGATACCTCAGACAAGTCCCCTGCTCTTCCATCCCATCCAGGCAGTGCCCAGACAGCCCCACACGTTCACTGCACACATTGGCAGGGCTGAGGTGCCTTGCAGAGAGCACCTCCCCAACCCCATCACACAGAGCAGCTCCAGGATGGGGAAGGTTGTTCACATGGGCTGCCAGGATGACACAGACAAGCAACGGCCAGTTCCCGCCACTGAGTCCTGCTGCTTTTTCCACCCTCAGGCAGCACAGGTGGGGCACGATTGGGGGTGTTGCAGTCAGGGCACAACAGGATCTTTCTGTGCAAAAAGGGACTCCTGTTGTATTAAATATGAGGACGGCCATGTAAATAAAACTGGGCACTCAAATGATGATGGCCTAAATTCAGCTTTATTCTCTTCATCCAGAATATTACATTGTCTTCACACAGCTGCACACACACACTGTCCCCTAGAATCTTACATACTAACACTATTCTTAGCTCTATTATCTATATTTACCACGAGCCTTCACATATGATTGGACGTTCACATCTTATTTACATTCTTTCTCCCAGGGTCAGGCTGCACAGCCTTGCTACATCCTCCGACAATTCCCCCTTTTTTGTATTTGTGCCACAAAAATTGCCTGGGTCGTCCTTTGCAGGGCCCTTTGCAAAGACGACACCAAACATGGCAACATCAGTAGCACAACTACAACAACAGACAACAGAAGCAAACCTGTCTTGACTATAGGCAAAAGCCATTTTGATAGTTTCCATTTACCAACAGACCATTTAGCCAATTCTGACCAGCATTAATTTGCAACTCTTTGATTCTTGCTTCCAATCATTGAAGGCTAGCATGCAGCAACTTTTGGCGGAGAGGCACTGGAACATACACACACGATCTATAAGATCACAAATATGTCCGCTTTATTGCGATGGTCCAGGGTTTTTATAACATCTCTACTCAAGGTCTCGTGACAAGAAGCATACAATTGGACACCGGCTACCATCCAGCTGTAAATATCCATTACAAATTCCTTTATAATTGGACATTAACAGATAACCAAGCAATA
>NW_020962912.1:0-1544 GCF_003031625.1 Empidonax traillii | reverse complement strand
TGTGCTGCCCAGTGCCCCAATAAAGAGAATACCTGCTGCATGACACTTGGTGGTCATTGAGTTTCATCACTTCACCATGAACAGCCTGCACTAGGAAGGATTCCTGGCAGGAATGTGCACTGCAGTGGAGAGAAGCCCACAGTGGAGCAGGTCCTGCTGCTGGGAGCTGTTGCACTGTCAGGGAGATGTGCTGCAACATTCCCTCTGCAGGAGGGTCTGGACAGGCTGGATACATGGGCCGACCCCACAGTGTGAGGTTCAACAAGGCTGAGTTCCAGGTCCTACACTTTGGCCACAGTAACCCCCTGCAGGCTGGGGGAGAGTGGTTGGAAAGAGGCCCAGTGGAAAAGGACCTGGTGGTGCTGGTGGACACTGGTGGAACAGGAGCCAGACTGTGCCCAGCTGGCCCAGAAGGCCAAGGGCATCCTGGCTTGTATCAGCAATAGTGTCCAGCAGGACCAGGGCAGTGAATGTGCCCTTCTACTGAGCATTGGTGTGCTCACACCTTGAGTGCTGTGTCCAGTTCTGGGCCTTTCAGTTCAAGCAAAGCATTCAGGTTCTGGAACAAGTCCAGGAGAAAGCAATGAAGCTCGAGAAGGGTCTAGACAGTATAACCTGTGAGGAGAGGCTGAGGGAGCTTGATGGGGTTTATCTTGGAGAAGAGGAACTCCCAAGATCTCTCCCAGCAGTGCTGCTTTCCAGCCTCTCCTTCTCCAAAACATCCAGGGTTGCCCCATTCCAGCTGTGGAATCCGGTGCTTCCCACTGTTGAACTTCATGTGGCTGCTGCTTGCCCAGCTCTCCAATCTGCCAAGGTCTCTCTGCGGGGCCTCCCTGCCCTCCAGGGACTCAACAGCCCCTCCCAGTTTTGGGTCACCTGCACACTTGCTCACTGTCCCTTCCAGTGCTGTGTCCAAGTCATCGATGGAGATGTCAAAGAGCACAGGGCCCAAGAGGGAGCCCTGTGGAACCCCCCTAGTGACAGGCCACAGTTTGATGTCACCCTAGTCACTGCCACCCTCTGTGCCCGACCCGTGAGCCACTTGCTCAGCCAGCACAGGAGGTGTTTGCCCAGCTCTGAGCTGGATAGTTTGTCCACAGGGATCCTGGGAGACACAGCACTGTGAGCTTTACTGAAATCCAAAATATCACATCAGCTGGCTTCCCTTGATCAACCAGGTGGGTCACCTTGTCCTAGAAGGAGATGAGGTTGCAGGAGCAGGACTCTCCCCTCAAGAAGCCGTGCTGGCTGTGACCAGTGACTGCATTGTCTTTCAGATATTTTTCTATACCTCCCGGGAACACCTTCTCCATCAATTTATCAGGTCCTGCAGTGAGACTGACAGGCCTGCAGTTTCCAGTGTCCTCTTTCTTGCCCTTGTTGAAAATGGGGACAATGTTTACCAGCTTTCAGTCAGCTGGGACTCACCAGTGCTGAGTACAGGGGGACAGTCACTCCCTGGTCCTGCTGGACACTATTCCTGATACAGGCCAGGATGCCCTTGGCTTTCTTGCCCAGCAGGGCACAGTCTGGCTCCTGTTCAG
>NW_020962911.1:8135-9395 GCF_003031625.1 Empidonax traillii | reverse complement strand
GAAGCCAACTGGGAACATACTCGGAGCAACTGCGATCATACTGGAAGCAACTGGGAGTAACTGGGAGTGACAGGGTGCATGCTGGAGGCAACTGGCATGAACTGGGAGTGACTGGGATCACACTGCTGGGAACTGGGACCATCCTGGGGCAAGTGGAAGTCACTGGGTGTCGTGGGTTTCTGTGGGTGGGTTTTGGTAGTGGGGGGGCTCCAGGGGTGGCTTCTGTTGGAAGCTGCCAGAAGCTTCCCCTGCCCCGTGGAGCCAATGCCAGCTGCTCCAGGACGGACTTGCTGCCGCTGGCCAAGGCCAAGCCCATCAGGAGCAACAGGAACAGCTCTGGGAGAACAGATTTAGGGCCAGAAGGACTCATTGGAGAGGTTCATCCAGGACTGTCTCCCGTGGGAGGGATCCCACGGGAGCAGGGAAGGATCCAACTCCTCTTCCTGAGCAGTGACAGAAACAACAACTGACTGTAATCCCCATTGCCATCCCCCTGCACCTCTGGGGGGAGGATAGAGAAGGTGGAAGGAGGGGAGGGGGCGAAGGTGTTTGTTTTTCAGGCTGTTTTATTTCTCACTCTTTGGCTTTTATCCTGTCAGTAATACATTTAAGTACTATCTCTACTTTGAGTCTTTTTTACCCCTTAGTAAGCGAATTTCTCCTGACCCTTATCTCTACTCAGGAATCCTCAGATGCTTTTCTTTCTCTCCTCTGTAGAGTTGCAGAGGGAGGAGGAGGGAGCAGCTTTTAGTGGGTGTTTGAAATCCAGCCAGGGTCAACCCACTAAACCAACCCCTGTGCTTGAGACCCTTTTGTGATGTCACAGCCCACCCTCTCCATTCCGGAATAGCCCTTGGCAACCAAAGAACCAACACCCCACAGGGTCAGAATGCAGCCCCACCCATGTGCCCCTTTATGATGTCCCAGCCCATCCTCTCCATTCTGGAATAGCCCCTGGAAACCAAAGAACCAACGCCCCACACCCCCACAGTGCAGCCCCACCCATCTGCCAGGGGACTCTTTGGGAAGTCCCGGCCTTTCCCCCAGGAAAGAAAGCCTGGAACCTTTGGCTTTCAGGTGCAGTTGGTGGGCCACCCTGGGCACTCCATGGGCAGCAAGAGCTTTCTGTCCTGCCACCTTTTGTCTGGCAGGAATCTTTGTCCAGATTCCAATTTGGCAGTGGGACTGACAATTCCAGCGCGGGGCTCCTGCAAGCGAACGACAGCCCTGCCCTCCAGGAAAGAAACCCCTTCCCCTCGG
>NW_020962911.1:0-1549 GCF_003031625.1 Empidonax traillii | reverse complement strand
TCTTTGATCCAGTTTTCTAACAATACTCTTCTATCAGCTCTGTTTCTTTAACATTCTTTATGTCCTTTCCCACTTTGAGAGCCGGTACTGAGACCCTGTTTTTATATCCAGTTTTGCTGCTGCATCTCTTGGTAGATCTTTCCCATCCTGGTGCCATCAGAAGGCCATCAGAACAACAGATCATGTTTTGACAATTGTAACATAAGATTATGTTCTCACATCAGCACATCCTCTCTGTTAGCTGATGCAGAACGAATTGGAGAACATCATTGGTGGGACACCCTGATGGGATACTCTCCTAGGACAATGCAAGTGTTTTATTTTCTAATACATCCCATACTGGTCATACTGGGAGGAATGATCACATTCTCTTTCTTGAACATCTACCTGTGGTATAAGGTGAGTGTTACAGTAAAGAGAACACAAACAATGTGGGCAATGATGTTCAGTTAGTGAAACACTTTGCCTTTAGAACTTGACAAAAGAATTCCTAAGTCCTAAGAAAAGGAGGGAAATGAAACACAGCAAGGATTTTTAGATGCTAAATTCCTGCTCTATGAAGAGGCTCACAGATGCCACTTTGAGGAGTGCTGCATGTAAGCTAAAATAACAAAGACAGAGAGCAGGTGTTGTGAGATTAGTCAAGAGCAAGAAGGTACCAGGCTGCGAGAGGCCTGTGAGAGGCCTGCTTGCACCTGATATGCTCTATCCTAATAAAAGATAACAAAAAGATTGGCCTGGTAGTCATAAATTAGATAGGATGGACATTTGGGGAGGGTGAAGAGATGAATTAAGGGGGTTTTGTAAGACTTTTGCATGTAATCAGGAAGAGTTGAAAAGTTCATGATGATGAGGAACAGAGAAAAAGACCCTCATGAGGACAAAGAAACAGGAATGATCCCCAGGAATCTACCCAAAAGATGGCTCCACCTCAACCTCTGTCTGAACTCCACTCCATATGAATATTATTACTAGATGATGTCAATAAAATAAATATTCATGCAAAATATTGTAATCTCTCACCAAAACTGTATAAATGACCTGACTTTACACTGAGAACGGTGGAGCTAGTTTGTCCAGTGTGAGCTGGCTAGCCCCCAGTGTGGCTGGAAATAAATACCTTGCTGCTTAAAGACCCAAAACTGTCTCTCAGCAGTTATTGTAGGCTGGTTTTGGCACCAAAGGGAACCTAAAAATCATCTCCTTTCAACCTGAGCAACCTCCCACCACCCCAGGTTGCTGAGGGCTCCGTCCAACCGGCCCTTCAACGTTCCCAGGGACGGAGCCTCTCAGGCCCTGCCTGTGCCAGTCCCCTCCAGCCTGACTGGAAGAAAACATCTCCCTCAGATTGACCCTAAATGGCCCTCCTTCAGTTCCAGCCGTGCCCCCTTGTCCTCTCCCCACAGGCCCTGCTGAACACTCTGTCCCAGCTTTCCTCTGGGCCCCTTCAGCTCCTGCCCGGCCGCACTGAGGCCTCCCCGGGGCCTTCTCTTCTCCCGCCTCAGCAACCCCAACTCTGGCAGCCTTTCCTCAGGGCACAGGGGCTCCA
>NW_020962910.1:7005-8175 GCF_003031625.1 Empidonax traillii | reverse complement strand
GGAAGTGTGCCAAGAGAGAAAGTTTGTGGGGTCCACCCTGTTGAATTGCAAACTTCTAAGCATTGGCAGTCTCTTTCGGCTTCGAAACCTTTCCACTTGGCAGACATGGCAAGGTGCTGCCCGTTGATCCCAGCCACACGTACTCTGAAGCGCTTACAGACAAGCAGTTTCCCCTCGGTCGAGAGCGTGTACTTCAGCCTCCGCAGAGTGAGGGGAGCCGGGAAAAGCGACCTCTCTGCTTTCGCCCTTCTCTTTGCAATCGAGAAGAACGCGCTGCTTTCTCTTGAGGGCTGTACAGTTGAAAGGAAGCAAAGGGAAAAAGACTCCCACTCAAATAGCACCCCGGAAGCTGAAAGCAAGGCACTATGAGGAAGTGTGCCAAGAGAGAAAGTTTGTGGGGTCCACCCTGTTGAATTGCAAAATTCTAAGCATTGGCAATCTCTTTCTGCTTCGAAACCTTTCCACTTGGCAGACATGGCAAGGTGCTGCCCGTTGATCCCAGCCACACGTACACTGAAGCGCTTACAGACAAGCAGTTTCCCCTCGGTCGAGAGCGTGTGGATCAGCCGCCGCAGAGTGAGGGGAGCCGGGCAAAGCGACCTCTCTGCTTTCGCCCTTCTCCTTCCAATCGAGAAGAACGCGCTACTCTCTTTTGAGGGCTGTACAGTTGAAAGGAGGCAAAGGGAAAAAGACTCCCACTCATATAGCACCCAAGAAGTTGAAAGCAAGGCACTATGAGGAAGTGTGCCAAGAGAGAAAGTTTGTGGAGTCCACCCTGTTGCATTGCAAACTTCTAAGCATTGGCAGTCTCTTTCTGCTTCGAAACCTTTCCACTTGGCACATATGACGAGGTGCTGTCTGTTCATCCTAGCCAGACGTACTCTCAAGCGCTTACAGACAAGCAGTTTCCCCTCGGTCGAGAGCGTGTGCTTCAGCCGCTGCAGAGAGAGGGGAGCCGTTCAAAGCGGCCTCTCCGCATTCGCCCTTCTCCTTGTAATCGAGAAGAACGCGCTGCTCTCTCTTGAGGGCTGTACAGTTGAAAGGAGGCAAAGGGAAAAAGACTCCCACTCAAATAGCACCCAAGAAGCTGAAAGCAAGGCACTATGAGGAAGTGTGCCAAGAGAGAAAGTTTGTGGGGTCCACCCTGTTGAATTGCAAACTTCTAAGCAT
>NW_020962910.1:0-1558 GCF_003031625.1 Empidonax traillii | reverse complement strand
ACACGGCATGTTCTTCTCAGCTAGATGTACTCTGAAGCGCTTTCAGGCTGGCAGAGTCCAGGGACATCTTTCTGCTGCTGCCACACAGGAAAGAGAGGCAGGGCAAAAGACTGCCGCCATCGCCCTGCTCCTTGCCGGCGTTCTGCTAGGCACGGAACACAAGAGCTTGGCGGTTTCCTTCTCGCACGGACAGAGTCCTTTCTTCTCTTTGGTTCCCACAGATCTGACTTGAGACCCTTAGAGAGGCCAGCAGATGAGCCCATGCCAAATGTCCTAAAAGGAAAACCCACAGCTAGGTATCCCCTCTCTCTTAAAACCACAAAGCACCACCCCAAGCACTGCACTTCTTCTCTCCACGTCCCAGCAAAACTCTCCATCACATAACTGCCACCCACACTGCTCCTTTAGACTACATCTTGAAAAGAGGAATGTGTCAGGACAGAAAACTTCCAGTGACGCACCTCCTCCAACTGCACAGTTCAAGGTACACATATTTGAGAGGGAGTCCTTTTCCCCTTGCATCCTTTCAACTGTACACTCCTCCACAGAGCACTGCGCGTTCTTCTCGGCTGGAAGAAGGAGAGCGAATGCAGCAACGTCTCCATCTGGCTCCTTTCAACTGCATGTACTAATGCTGACGTTCTGGACTCTGCTTTGTTAAAAGGGCTTCAACGCACAAGCAGCTGAAAACAAGGCCGTACGAGGAAGTGTGCCAAGATAGAAAGTTTTTGGGGTCTACCCCAAAGAATTGCAAACTTCTAAGCTTCGGCAGTCTCTTTCTCCTTCGAAGCCTTTCCACTTGGCACATATGACAAGGCGTTGCACGTTCATCCTAGCTAGACGTACTCTGAAGCGCTTACAGACAAGCGCTTCCCAGCAAGTCGAGAGTGTCAGTTTCAGCCGCCGCACAGTGAGACGAACCGGGCAAAGCGACCTTCCTGCAATCGCCCTCCTCCACGGAGCCGAGAAGAGCGCGCCGATCTGTGGAGGGCTGTTTAGTGGTAAGGATGCAAAGGGAAAAAGACTCCCACTCAAATAGCACCCAAGAAGCTGAAAGCAAGGCACTCTAAAGAAGTGTGCCAAGAGAGAAAGCTGCTGGGATCCACCTGTTTGCATTGCAAACTTCTAAGCATTGGTAGTCTCCTCCTGCTTCCAAACCTTTCCACAGGGCACATATGACAACGCGCCTCCCCATTCATCTCAGCTAGACGGGCTCTGAAGCGCTTACAGGCAAGCGATTCCCAGCAAGCCGAGAGTGCCGGCTTCAGCCGCCGCAGAGTGAGAGGAGCCGGGCAAAGCGACCTTCCTGCAATCGCCCTCCTCCTTGGAGCCGAGAAGAGCGCGCCGATCTGTGGAGGGCTGTATAGCGGTAAGGATGCAAAGGGAAAAAGACTCCCACTCAAATAGCACCCAAGAAGCTGAAAGCAAGGCACTCTAAAGAAGTGTGCCAAGAGAGAAAGCTGCTGGGATCCACCTGTTTGCATTGCAAACTTCTAAGCATTGGTAGTCTCCTCCTGCTTCCAAACCTTTCCACATGGCACATATGACAACGCGCCTC
>NW_020962909.1:8417-9442 GCF_003031625.1 Empidonax traillii | reverse complement strand
TCCTGTAACCCAAGGTGCCAAATGACAGATGGACAGGGCTTCTTATTGCACACTCTGGTTACATATTCATGAGATGTTCAGGTCTGCTTAATATATATTCATGAGATTACTTCACACAGTCACTCCCCTGGAGGTCCTTCTTTGGTCCTTCCAGGTTTCCTCTGTTGCCTTGCCCTCAGTTTTGAGCAGGCCCATCGTTATCCTGTTCCACCACCAAAACCTGTTAGGTTTGTTCTTCACCTTATCTGGGGACACAGAGCTTATTGACATTCTGTTAGTTTGAGTTACATCCCTGTATTTCTCCAGTCCCTAATTCTCCAGGACGTCTCTAAGAATACATATTTGGTCATTCGGAGCTTTTTCATCCCCTTTTCTCTCTGTTATCTCACACCTGTTCCTTCAGAAACAACTGTGATCCCACCATTTCCCTTCCTTTGGTTGTTCCCCAGAGAAGCCATGACAGGTCTTGCACAGTCCCCAAATGTGCTTTCTTGTTGCCCATCTTAAGACTCAGACCCCAAACAGAATCCCCCATCTTCAACTGGCAGGGTCATCCTGGCAGGCTCTGCCATTGACCCATTTGGTGAAACTCTCAGACAGAGATGTTGGAACTTTATTTAAATTAACTTTTCACCTTCTTACAATGACTTCTCCAAGAATATGGCAATTCATGTCCCAGAAATTGGAATTCTTACGAGAATGAGTTTGGGATATTAGACTCAAAGAATTTCACTGCAAGGGTGGTGCAACACATGATCCAGGAGGAGTCTGGATGAGCCCAAGGCTTTGTGTGTGCAGGAAGAGCCAGGGAGGACGCAGAGATGTCAGTGCAGGAAGGGCCAGCCAGGTGGGGCAGCCAGGGGGATGACGACAGCCTGCAGGGAAAGGGGCAGGGCATGGACACCGTAGGACAGCCTGGGCTGCACAGCAGAGAGGCCTGTGCAGAAGCTGAAAGGCCCTGCCACAGCCACCTTCTGCAGGCCTTTGGCCATGGCTGCTGGCTGTGCCCCTGAGGCCAGGAGGAC
>NW_020962909.1:0-1559 GCF_003031625.1 Empidonax traillii | reverse complement strand
AAGGCCCAAAGGCACCCAGGCCTTGGTGCCCTTGGCTCTGGCAGCTGCCTCTGCCCCTCAGGCCACCACAAGACACTTTCCTTTGTCTGCCTGCACTCCTGGCCTGCAAGGATCTGCTCTCAGGAGTCCCTGGGGAGGCTTTGGCAGTGCCTGCCCTCAGTGGGGCCCAGCAATGCTTCAAGGGACTGGGAGTTTGGCTTCTGACTTCCTGAGCAGCTTCTTCAATCTTCTTTTAGTAGTTGAGAATAATGGATTTGTCTCTAAACACAGTGGGGCTCATTAACAGAAAAACAAATTTTTTCACTTCTTTTAATTGTCTTTATGTCTACAGGATTTCTACAGCTAATTGGAGTTGGTTTGTAGTTTAGCTGAGGAGGAAGATTTTAAAGTGGAAGTCACAAAAATATAATTTTTCTATGACAGGGAATGATTTCTACAGAGCCTTGGGATGCAAGAGGGTCAGGGTGCAAAGGATTTGGACACAAAGTAAAGGGGGCAAAAGAGATTAGTAGCACCTAATCACTGACCAGCTTTCAACATTTTCAACATTCCCTTTTCACAGGAATTCAGTAGCATTTACTACAATTGAACAGGGACTGAATTATTGATTCCCAATAGCAACACTCACACCACAGTCAGTTCACACCCACACCCAGGCAGAGATGTGTGGACACATCAGGATCTGGGGTTTGGCTTCTGACTTCTTGAGCAGCTTCTTTGATCTTCTCTCAGTACCTCAGGATGATGGACTTGTCTCTAAACACACTGTGGGGCTCATTAAAATACAGACAAACAAATTATTTTTTCTTTCTTTTAATTTTCTTCTTGTCTTAATGTTATCAACAACTAATTGGAGTTGTTTTTTAGTTTAGCTGAGGAGGAAAATTTCAAAAGCAGTTCCCAAATAATAGCTTTTTTTTTTTTTTTTTTTTTTTTTAATAAAAGGGAATGATTTACACAGAGTCTTGGGATGCAAGAGGGTCAGGGTGCAAAGGGTTTGGATCTAAAGATAAGGGGGTAAAAGAGATTAGTAGCATTTAATCATTCTCCAGTTTAACAGTTATCAAGGGATTCAGTAACATTTACTGCGAGTAAACAGAGACTGAATTATAGATTCACAGCAACAACACTCACACCAGAGTCAATTCACACTGATGTCTCAGACCGTTCTGGTTTTTTTTTTTACCTTTTGTAGATTTTAGAACGAGTTGTGTAGTGAATATATTTTAATGTAGCTGTATTATATCCCTTACCCTTAACATAATATTTACACATACCCAACCCTACTACCCCATTCCATATTAATCCCTCTAAACTCCATTTTTAGTCTTCTTTTCAAGGTAGAATTGTAGAAAAACACCCCAAGGCCTGGACCAGAAGACATCACCCAGACACAGTGACCTTCTAGGCAGAACTCTTTAGGAACTCCCAGGATTGTGTGTGCTGTGAAGAAGATGAAGATGAGGAAGAAGGGGTCCCAAAGGCACCAAACCCAGTTCCTGAAGGGGTGTGTCAGGGGGCAGAATGGGGCAGAACCAGGGCTGCATAAACCTGGGATT
>NW_020962908.1:8378-9519 GCF_003031625.1 Empidonax traillii | reverse complement strand
TGTCGTTGACATCCGAGATGTCCACGGTGAAGGTGTGGGTGGTAGTGAGAGGAGGGGACCCCGCGTCTGCTGCTGTCACGCTGAGGATGTGCTGAGCCGTGTCCTCCCGGTCCAGCGCCCTCACAGTCACCAGCTCGTAGTAATTCTTATAGGCTGGCCGCAGGGAGAAGAAGAGCTGATGGTCGAGGGCACAGGACACTTTGCCGTTGGCGCCGGTATCGCGGTCCCTGACAGTAAAGAGGGCAACCACCGTGCCGGGCGCGGAGTTCTCGGGGAGGGGACTGCTGAAGGAACTGACCACCAGCTCGGGTGCGTTGTCATTCACATCCAACACCTCCACCAACACCTTGCAGATTGCTGAAAGTCCCCCACCATCTCTGGCCCTCACACTGAGCTCGTGAGTCTGTGCTGCCTCAAAGTCCAGAGTCTTTGAGAGTTTAATTTCCCCACTCCTGGAGTCAATCACAAATGCTGAGTCACTCTGACTGACTGCTTGGCTGATCTCATAGGAGATGTCCCCATTAACGCCAGCGTCCTGATCTGTTGCCAACACATTTAGAACCGCAGAACCCTCGGGTGTATTTTCCAAAACCTGCACATTATACAGCTCCTGTGTGAAGACAGGAGCGTTGTCATTCGCATCTAAAATTATAATGTGAATTTGCGTGGTCCCACTTCTTGGTGGAGAACCTCCATCTACTGCAATGAGACTGAAATCCATCTCTGCCTGCTCCTCTCTATCTAGGGGCTTTTCCAAAACAAGTTCAACATATTTCTTGCCCCTAATCCGACTCCCATAGGAGACAGTGAAGTATTCGTTCTCAGGAGCGATGCTGTATGCCTGCACACTGTTGCTGCCAATATCAAAGTCTTGAGCAACGTCCAGAGGAAATCGAGAGCCCGGGTCACTCGTTTCAGGAATGTCAAAAGTGACTCTTTCCTCAGGGAAAACGGGCGAATGGTCATTGATGTCGTCGAGGGTGACCTCGACCCGAAAGAACTGCAGCGGGTCGGCCAGCAGCAGCTCGAAGGGGAGCGTGCAGGTGTCGGCCTGGCCGCACAGCTGCTCCCGGTCCAGCCTGTCGGCCACGACGAGGCGGCCGCTGGCGCGGTCGAAGCGAAAATGCTGGCGGCCGTCCTC
>NW_020962908.1:0-1596 GCF_003031625.1 Empidonax traillii | reverse complement strand
ATTCCGTTTATCACAGATCTCATTCATGGAATCAATTACTACAGATTAAAGGGGAATACAAAGGCTCTAACACAAACCCAGAAAATCATGCAGGGACAGTTTCACAGTTCAATTCTGAGAATTTAGGAACAACAATGAGGAGATAGAACTCAGTCCTTTTCATAAGCTCATCTTGATTCTACCTTTGGAAAATGCTCATTGAAAGACATGTGGAGTTTGCATGCAATGCACCCAAAGACAATGAACGTGCTTTCACAACTCTGTACAGTTACAGTCTAAGTAAACATTGTTTGTGCTGCTGTACTGCAAGGACACAGAACACCCAACCCACTCTTATCGTTCAAAGGAAGACCTTATTGTGCATTTTGCTGCCCTGCCCTGCCCTGGAGAAGATGTGACCCTTGTGCTCAGAAAATGCCCTTCGTGACAGCTAAGCTGGAATTGGCTGTTTTGCAGTGGCTGAATGAGAGCAACTCCCTATTTCACGGGCTGCACTAGTGAGAATTAGGAGACACACGGTGGCTGTATTGACTGACATGGCGATAAGAAAGCACACGGAGGCCACACTTCTCAGCCAGAGACATCCAGAACCCAGGAACGAAAGAGTCCTGTGCTTACACAACACTCTAACACAGCATTCACAATTTCCTCCTTTTCCTGAGCTGGGAAAAGGTCTTTGTGCATTTCAGAGAGGATGAGATTAGTCTGCCCAGGCGTGCCATTCTCTTATAGCACAGAATAAAAGGTCCACCGTCTGGTCAGACAGCAAGAGAGACAAGAGCTCATCTCTGTCTGCTTACCCCATTCTTAAAGCCTCTCAGAAATAGCCAGAAGGAGCCGAAACGTTTGAATGTCAAAGTGCTTTCGTTCCTTTTTTCTCTTTGCTTATTTGCTTCTAGGGGAACACAAACATTTCATGACTTACAATTTCAGGAATTCGGTTATGTCAAATGCAAATACAGGCTTATTCTGGAAGAACCATTACCGTAGGCTGCAGCCTGCATCCCTCCCTACCACGAGGCACGAAGCCTCTGGCTCTGCTGACCCTGTGCTAGTTAAAGGAAAGACGATTGAACTGTTCTGCAGACACAGGCCCAGCATTCTCTGGGGTCACGTCCTCTGTGGGGACAGGGACACAAGGGAAAACCTGTTCCTCACCGGTGTCCACGCCCATGACACAGGGCTGTGGTGGCAGGCTGGGGACGAAGGGCTTGAGGAACCTGAACTCGCTGTTGCCCGAGCCCGTGGTGAGGCTGATCTCGTAGCAGTAGGGGCGGGGCAGGGTCCCCGCAGCAGCTGCATCGGCCAGGCCGCTCGGTAGGTTGTCGGCCCCGGAAAGCACGTGGCCAGCCTTCAGCTGCTTTCTCTGGCACAGCCTGCGAGCCACGAAGGCTGCGGTGGAGACGAGGAAGAGCAGGGAGACGAAGACCAAGGAGATGATTAAATAGGTGGTGAGGGAGCCGGCGTCGTCGTCATCGGCGGCCGGGCTGGTGTGCGGTTGGCGCAGGTCGGAGAAGTCCTTGAGCAGGAGTGCGCTGAGAGCTGCGGTGGCTGAGAGCGGCGGCCGCCCGTTGTCTCGCACCAGCACCACGAGCT
>NW_020962907.1:8068-9634 GCF_003031625.1 Empidonax traillii | reverse complement strand
ACAAATGACCCCCTCAGCAGCTGAGGGAAAGGCTGGGGATGTGTCTGTGCTGACTTCAGGAAAGCCTTTGAGCCCATCTCCCACAGCATCTCCTGCACAAACTGGCTGCTCATGGCCTGGACGAGGGAACTGTTTGCTGGGGGAAAAACTGGCTGATGGCCCAGGGAGTGGTGGGGGATGGAACTAAATCCAGGTGGGGTCCGTCACTAGTGGGGTTCCCAAGGGCTCAGAGTTTGGGGCTGGTCCTGTTGATCATCAATACTGCTGATCTGGCAAGAATGATGAGGAGCAGCTGAGGGAACTGGGGTTCTTTGGTCTGCAGAAGAGGAGGCTCAGGGAGCACCTCATCACTCTCCACAGTGACCTGAAAGGAGATTTCAATGGGGAAGGGGGCTCGGTCTCTTCTACAAAGGCTTTAGTGAGAGCAAGAAAGGAAATGGCCTTGAGTTGCCGTGGGTGATGTTCATGTCAGATAATTTAAAATTCTTTTTTGCACTGAAGGAGTGTTTATGTGTTGCAACAAGTAGCCCAGGGAGGTAGTGGAGTCTCTGGAAGTGTTCAGATGACATCTGGATATGGCAGTTTGGGATATGGTTTAGGGGTGATTATGGTAATGCTGATGGACAGTTTGACTTGAAGATCTTGAAGGTCTCTTCCAACCTTGGTGATTGTGTGATTCTCTGACCTGTCATCAGAGTTTCCAGGTTTGTGCTCTTACACAGTCCCGAGGATGTTTTCTCAGTTGGGTTCCTCAGTGGGACCCATTAACACTACAAGAAACTTTCCAGTTTGAATCTCACTTGGGTTTCTCAAGAGGTTCCTCAACCCTCCTCAGGGTCTGATTTTCAGAGACTCATCCGAAAAGCCCCCAAGGGTGATGAAATGCCTGGGGCTGTTGCTGTGCTGCTGAGCTGAGCAGGAACCTCTTTTAACTCATTTAATGAAAATTGTAATAAGCAAAACTCCCTTGATTTTTTTTTTTTTTCCCTACAAGAGCTGCCTTTAGCTATTTGTTTATGTTGATAAGAGACAAACATTTCAACAATGCCTTGTTAATACATTTTAAAAAAATTTAATTCTTATGCAGCTTTTTTTAAATTACTAACGGTAAAAATTGCTAAAGGTTGTTTAAAAATATTAAGTTCTTAAATGCATCTACATAAGTTTACTTGTATAACTATCATTTTAAAGTCATATAGGTAGCATCTTTAGGAATTTCTTTTTTTAATAATTAATACATACAAATATTATTTTGTCCTAGAAAAGTGTACTCAATATCAACAAAAAATCATCATTAAGCCTTCAGCTCCCAAAAACTGCGAAATTACCTAAGTCAAATCTGTCTCTGCCACAATAATCACTTTAAACTGACTGAACTATTAATAACAAAATTACAAGCTTTTTGATAAAGATAAAGAGCAACTAGAAGCAACTAGAAGGAGCAAATAAACAAAAGTTGAAGGCTGCCTACACCTCAGCACCCAGAGACGACTTGGAGTGACCAGCTTAGACTGACTTCTCACAGAAGACACTGCATTTCAAGCTGTGTTAACAAATCATAATAAT
>NW_020962907.1:0-1432 GCF_003031625.1 Empidonax traillii | reverse complement strand
GCAATTTAGTGTCCATTTCTCATCCCCCCACTTAGGGACAAAGTCAGGGTACATTTTATACCTCATTAACCAGGACTGTGCAAAGTGCTGTGGGTGGGACTGTGGTCCAACCTTCCGTTTCTTTTGTGGGCATGTTGTATAGAATATTTCTTGGTAGGAGGTGCACTTGGTTTGTACAAAACATCTCTGGGTATCAAGGAGAAGAACGAGACCACGCAGCTTCCACCCTGCTCCTTGTTCCTCCCCGATGCTGTGGCAACCCAGCCCAGGACTGTCATATGATTTCTGTGTCTGTGCTGATCCCCACAGGCCCCATGATGGGTTGAGCTTTGCATTTCCTTCCAACACACACACACACCCCAGTCTGGCAGAGTCTGGCCCCCTAAAGAACACAAGACCTGACTCTTTGTAGTTCCCACTGCAGCGGCTGGAACTTGGGCCATGATCTGTGCCAGGAGGTCCCCGGACAGAGAAACTTCTTGGCAATGGAGTTATAAGGAAAAAAAGATGGGCTGTGAGGATCAGTGTCAGGGCATGGCCTGGGAAGTGTCTTGAGCATCCTCCTGTTTACCATGACCAGCTTTTTCATCCCCTTTTCTCTCTATGTTCTTACACCCATCCCTTAACAATCGACTGTGACCCCAACATTTCCCTTCCTTTGGTTCTTCCCAAGAGATCCCATGACAGGTCTTCCTCAGTCCCCAAATGTGCTTTCTTTTCTCAAAAGTCTCAGGTCCCGAGCATGAAAACCCCACCCACATTTGTGAGGTCATCCTGTCAGGCTCTGCCATTGACCCACTTGGTGAAGCCTTCACACAGATATTTTGGAACTGTCTTTGAATTTTTTTTTACCTTTTGGGCTTAGAAGGGTTTCTCCAAAAACATGGCAATTCATGTCCTCATAATGGAAATTATTTTGGAGAAGGAGTTTGAGACTCAAAGAATCACAGAATGGTTTATCTTGGAAGGGAAATAAAAGTTCATCTGCTCCAAGCCATTAGACATGGACAGTGACAATTTCCACTAATTCAGGTTACTTAGAGTCCTTGACCTTGGACAAATCCAGGGATGGGACATCCACTTCTCTGGAATCCTGTTCCAGTTCCTGCCACCCTTACTGTAAAATCTTTCCTCCTATTATCCAATAAAAAACTCTTTCAGTTCAAAACCACTGCCTCATGTTGTGCCATTACAGGCCTTGGTAAAAAGGATCCCTGTGATTTTCTTAGACTATGAGCAGGACATTTTCATCTGCAAAAACATTAGTGAGTGCCCAGAGATCTCCCCAGAGGGGGTTTCAAGGTCTCAAGCCCATGACCACTAGAGAGAGGCTTAGGAACTGAGGGCTCCTTGGTGTGGAGACTGAGGACAGGACAGGACAGCCCAAAGAGGGCTTGAAGGGAGGATTTAGAGATGGTGGATCCTTTTGTCA
>NW_020962906.1:7279-8846 GCF_003031625.1 Empidonax traillii | reverse complement strand
TTTTTTTTTTTTTTTTTTTTTTTTTTTTTTTTTTTGGTGGGATAAATTCCCAAGCCTCAGAAACTCTGAAGATGAGAGTTCAAACAAAGAATCCCCTACCAGAATGCATTTGCTCAAGGGTAAGAGCCAACAAATGCTAAAATTTTTTGGCACCACGGCCGCATTTCTGAATCGTTAGGTAGTCCAACTATTTTTTGATTTCGCTTGCATGATGTTGGGGCAGAATAATCCATCTAAATCAGTGGTTTTCCCTGGCCAGGAATGGTGTGCTCAGCCCTGGTCAGATGATGTCAAAGGGACGCCTGAAAAAAGCCAGGGAGGCTGAGCAGGGACCGCCCCGCTGGATCGGGATTGTTTACTCAGGATCCAGTCAAAGTAAACACCACCCAGGCAAGGCAGGGAAGGCATGCACAGCATTCCAGCCTCCCTTTCCAGGGGATGACCATGGGATGCCTTCCTAGGGAAAACTTAAACGTGGAGGGGTCTGTGCAGGGAGCTGTTTGTGCCGCGGGAACGATCCCAGAGCAGGAAGGGGGAGCACAGCCCAGATCAGAACCACAGCAGGATAAGGATAAAGGAGTAAAGCTGAGCCCAGCCCGTGGGATCAGCTCCTGAAGTTTCCCTCCTGGAAAGCTGAACATGCAGGATGTTGAAGCAGTTCTCTTGCACTGACAGGAGCACAGCAGGGCTCGGTGCCCAGCCGGGCCCGGTGATCGGCACTGCCACAACTTCCAGCTCCTCCACGTCCTGGCAGCCTCAGGGACAATATCATGGAATTGTTTAGGCACTTGCAGACCTGTTTAGTTCCCTTTCCAAACCATCCTGAGACTGTGGTGGGTACAGACTGGGATTAGGCAGTGCTGCCCAGCTGATACTGTGTGTGAAACACATCACACCTGCGGGTTCAGAGAGGACACCGGGTGGGTTTTCCACGAGCTCCCCTTCCCATCATGTTGTTATCCCAGGGCTGGAGCCCTCTGCTCTGGAGTCAGGCTGGGACAGCTGGGGGGGATCACCTGGAGAAGAGAAGGATCCAGGGACACCTGAGAGCCCCTTGCAGGGCCTAAAGGGGCTCCAGGAGAGCTGGAGAGGGACTGGGGACAAGGGATGGAGGGACAGGATGAGGCAGAACAGCTTCCCGTGGCTATCCCAAGATGGGATATTGGGAAGGAATTGCTGGCTGGGAGGGTGGGCAGGCCCTGGCACAGGTTGGGCAGAGAAGCTGTGGCTGCCCCTGGATCCCTGGAAGTGTCCAAGGCCAGGCTGGAGCAACCTGGACTAGTGGAAGGTGTCCCTGCCCATGGCAGGGGGATGGAATGGGATGATCTTTAAGGTCCCCTCCAACCCAAACCATTCCACAGTTCTGTGACCTCACCCCTTCCATCACACCAAACATTTTACACCCCTCCCCCCCCCACATGGCCCTTGCTCCCCAAATCCCCCCAATTTCCACTCAAGCCTTGACCACCTCCACACCAGCCCAGCCTCCAACTCTGCCCTGAACTCCTGCTTTGCCTGTCCCCCATTCCCACCCCCCTCCACCAACCCTGTCCCCCATTCCCACCCC
>NW_020962906.1:0-1282 GCF_003031625.1 Empidonax traillii | reverse complement strand
CCGAATTTCCATGTTTTCCAAGCGCTGGGAAGCAGGGATGGAAAAAGCTGACTGTCTGTATTTCTGATATGTGGGCCCAGGTTCTGTTTGGCCAAATTTTCTCCCAACTCGGGGCTGTGTTTGTTTCCTTTGGCAGAGGGTGGGGTGGGGGGGGGGGAGATCCAAGGCAACATTATCTTATGGCTCCCTGGATCCAAACCTTGGGAATAGCACCATTTGATCCAGCAGGATTTGTTGTGCAAACAACTGACAACTGTTCTGGTTCCCTCACTTGGGGATTTTCCTGAGCGAGGCAAACCGAGGGCCCCAATATTTCAGCTTTTATTTACATTTCAGGCCACTCCTCCTTCGGTTAAGACACCAAAATAATTGTGGTTTTAACGCCACCACCGAAAAACGCAGACCAAGCAAAAATTACAACAATTATACATATTTTTAATCCCAGGCTTCAATTTTTGCCTCCTATCAGAACAATGAATTAATATATTGCTTCCATTGGTCTTGGTTACCAGATGTTGTTGCATGATAAGGGCTTTTAAAATACTGCTTGCTCACTTTAAAATATTCTCTGGAGAACAAAAAAAAAATATATATATATATAAAATTGTATGCTGAATTTAACCTGAGAAATAAATGAAATTTTTTTTATTCTTAGAAACCCAAAAAGAAATTTTCTAGCCTTTCATTTTCAAGTCAGTTTAAAGCTCCCAAGCCCCGAATATTTCGGATAAAAAAACCCATTAAAACAAACAACAAATGAATCTCAGACATGCCCAGCGTCCCCCACGAACCAACAACTGCTCCACAGTTTGTCCCTTAGTCATTCCCATGGGAAGGAGAGGAGGCAGTGGAGATTTTGGGGATGGCAGCACCTGTCAAGCTGCAGATAAACCCGAGCTGAGCAACTCATCTCACAAAGGTCTATGAATAGCCCCCCATTCCTGCTCCCCGTGCCAGACCCAAACAACAACAGGCAGGTGGAGGCCTCAAAACACGGGCCCTGGGAGCCAAAGAGTTTAAAACAGGGCTTAAAAGTTTAAATCATCTTGTTTTTTACAGCTCTTTTATACCTTATATATATACACACACACACACACACGTGTATTTGTGTATGCAGCGAACCTCATTTGCATACGTACTCACACACTTCATGACATCATCATTTAAGAGGTTTTGGACAAATTTCACCTCTATTTAAAACAACTGCAAAAGCCTGAACTCCTTTCTAGATGATTCATCAAAAAATAATAATAATAATAAAAAAAATTGGTATTGCTGGAAT
>NW_020962905.1:7539-9021 GCF_003031625.1 Empidonax traillii | reverse complement strand
GAGAGGAATTTGGGCTTTCTGCTGAGGCTGGAACAAGGTCAGAGGAGATCTCAGTGTTGTTTTTTCTTCTCAGCCTGGTGTCCTGCTGTGGATCCTGCTTGCATTTTTATCAGAGAGGAACTATTTTGGGAAGTTTTTTTCCCCTTCCCCATTCCCGCTGATTTCTTTTCTAAGCAGTGCTCCTTGTGCACATCAAAGGGAGAAGGAAAACTAAACCACACAATTCAACCAGCCGAATAGAGTGAGGGTTTTTTTTCCCATTTTGGAGGACTTTTCTTTTTCTTGTTGTGTCTATCCTCCCTCTCTCTCTCCCCTTTTCCCAGGGTGGGTGGGGAAGGGGAGGGAAACCCATCTTCGGTTTCTCCAACACACCCCAGAGGGTGTTACCCCCACATGGCAATGACCAGTGATTCCACAGCGCCCCCTGCTGGCCATCGTAAAGAACTGCAGGCTCGGCATCTCCAGTGATCCAACAGCGCCCCCTGGTGACTGGCACAGGACACTACAAGCTCTGCATCTTTAGTGACCCAACGGCACCCCCTGTTGCCTGTGGTTAGAATTGCACCAAAGGGCACCAACTGAACTGTTTACTTTTTGTCCTTTGCTTGGTTATTGGTTTGTTTTGAAGGGGATTTTTGGTGGGTATAGGAGTATTGTTTGGTTATTTTACTTGTTTACTTTCATTGTTTCTGCCAATACATACATGTCTTTTAATAAAGGGCTGTTATTTTTCCTTTTCCATATTTTGTTTTCCTTCAACCAGAGCCTCTAATTTTAGATTTTTAATTGCTTTCAGGGAGCCGTTTTGGTTTTTTTCTCGTAACTCATCCCCAGAAAAACACCTGTGTCTCTTTTAAACTGGGACAGGAGCCCTGCACTGAACTTGCTGGTGAGACTCCCAAAATTGAACATGGTCAAACATTCTTCCCAGACAAAAGGTGGCAGGATGGAAAGCTCTTGCTGCCCATGGATTGCCCAGGTGCCCCACCAACTGAACCTCAAAGCCAAAGGTTACAGGCTTTCTTTCCTGGGGGAAAGGCCGTGACATCACAAAGGGGCCCATGGCAGATGGGTGGGGCTGCACTTTGACATTTTGTAATGTTGGTTCTTTGGTTTCCAGGGGCTATTCCGGAATGGAGAGGATGGGCTGTGACATCACAAAGGGGTCTTTGGAACACGGATAGGGTTGAACTGTCACATGATAGGAGCTTAGGTTTTTGGTATCCACAGGCTAT
The DNA here is from genome assembly GCF_003031625.1 of Empidonax traillii. Lineage (NCBI taxonomy): Eukaryota > Metazoa > Chordata > Aves > Passeriformes > Tyrannidae > Empidonax > Empidonax traillii. Next base: position 7,786 of record NW_020962905.1, on the reverse strand, counting down.
TCCAGAATGCACAGGATAGGCCTTGACATAAAAAAAGGGCTCAAAGTACATAGGTTGCTCTGACTGTGCTGGTGTGGGGTGTTGGTTCTTTGCTTGCCATGGCCTGTTCTGGAATGGAGAGGATAGGCCATGACAAGTAGTGCCTGTCAGAACTGCAAAGACAGACCCACAAGAATCTTACATGGGGGATATTCTCTGCTCTGCCCTGCACACGCCAGTGCTGGGGTCAAAACTCAGCTTTTTCTAG
>NW_020962905.1:0-1573 GCF_003031625.1 Empidonax traillii | reverse complement strand
CAGCACTGGCAGGGAGCTGAGCTGGGCACAGGCAGGGGCTGCTGGCAGGAACAGCTCCTCACACACCCCCAGGCAGGCAGGGAGAGGCAGCTGCTGCCACAAGTGCTGCCCAGGGGGATGTGGCCCCTCCCTGCCTGTGTGTGTGGCCCAGAGCCCTTCCCTGAGCAGCTCCTGCCTGGGCTCCTTTGCTAGCCCAAGCAGAGCCTCTGCCCTCAGGCCCACGGGGGCTGGGCTGGGCATTGCCCTGCAGCAGCCAGAGCCCAGGCAAGGACAAGGCCCTCATTTCCAGCTGCCTCTGCCTGTCCCTCCTCCCTTGGCAGCAGCACTGGGGCATTTCCCTGCCGTCCTCTGCTGCCTGGGCTCTCCTTGTTATCACCACTGAGATTTCTGAGCCAGTGTGGGGTTTGGGGGGGCAGATTCCTGTGCAGACACAAACCTTTTGGGTGCTGCTGTGGGGATGTGTATAAAGGGGCAAAGTGCCCAAGTGCCCTGCAGGCAACTTCAGGCTCTTCAGCTGTTTCCCTGGGTGTCCTGCAGGGCTGCAGGTGCCCTCCAGGAGGGCACAGCTCTGCCATAGTATCTCTGTGCTGCACAGGATCCCCGTGGTGAAAACTCCTCAGTGCTAAATCCATGGAAATGCTCTGGACAGCCCTAATTGGGAGCTGCAATGATCCCTCTGTGTGGCAGTCTGGGAGGAGAAAGATGGGATCCTAATCCTGAGGAAAGGCATGGATTTTGTCAGTCTCATCTTTGAACCAGGATTCCTCTGCTTCCAGAAATTTCTTGGTTCCTTTTTAAGGGAATTCCTGAGGGCGATCCCCCTTCAACTCCAAGCTGCCAGCCAGGGGCAGCTGTGAACAGGAAGGGTGGCCAGCTCTTGTCTCTGCACCAAGAGACTGTCCCTTTGCCTCTCAGCACTCACAAGATTTCACTTGGAGCACATTAGAAATGTCACAGATTCTAATCATCCAAAATCACTCCTGGCAAGAGGAACCGGAACTAAATAAAGTACCCAAATCCCCTCCATCTGTTCTCACTTAAGCAAACTGTGAACAGCAGGTCTGGAGCCACTTGGACACATCCCAAGTACATTTAATTCAAGGTCACCCTGTGCTCCAAGTTGCCTCTCACTACCCAACAAGAAGGATTCCTCAGGAGCCCATTCTAGGGTCCCTGCTCTCAGGCAGCAAACCCCAGAGCTCAGGGGAGAGGGATGAAGAGAGATCTTCCTGAAAAGAGGCCCTGAAAGTTGAACTGCTGAGACATGTAATATGTTTCGCTGATTCACTGTGGCCTAAATCAGTTCTGCTTTTTTCTCCTCAACAGAAAACCACACCCAGAGGAAGCAGCAAATGCCCAACAGCAGCTCGGTGGCCCAGTTCCTCCTCCTGGCATTCTCAGACAGGCGGGAGCTGCAGCTGCTGCACTTCTGGCTCTTCCTGGGCATCTCCCTGGCTGCCCTCCTGGGCAACGGCCTCATCCTCAGCGCCGTAGCCTGCGACCAGCACCTGCACACCCCCAGGGACTTCTTCCTGCTGCACCTCTCCCTCACAGACCTGGGCTGCCTCTGCAC
>NW_020962904.1:8538-10116 GCF_003031625.1 Empidonax traillii | reverse complement strand
AGGGGGGGGAAAGCCCCGCCCCCCTCCTTCCTCAGGAAGGACCCCTTTTCTTTTTTTTAGGCGTCCGCGGCGCTGCCTGAGCGGAAATCGAAATAATTAAACCCGCCGCGAACTGAAATAAAATCAAATTAAATTAAAAAAGAGGGGGGTTGGAATCCTCGCTGAGGGAAGGTGGGACCAGCCCCCCCTCAAAAAAAAAAAAGGGTGGGCGGGGGTTTTTAATTTGCATAAGAGGCGCCCCACCCACCCCCACCGGCCCACCCAACCCTCCTCCGCCTCAGGAAAGACCCCCCCCCCGGAGATTTGCATAACCACGCCCACTGGTGGATATCGGGTTAGGCCACGCCCACTCGGTTGATATTAGCATAAAGGCACATCCCGGGCGATGATTTGCATAACCACGCCCACCTGTGGTGGATAGCGGGCTAGGCCACGCCCACCCGGTTGATATTAGCATAAAGGCACATCCTGGGTGGTGATTTGCATAACCACGCCCACTGGTGGATAGCGGGCTAGGCCACGCCCACCCGGTTGCTATTAGCATAAAGGCACATCCTGGGCGCTGATTTGCATAACCACGCCCACTGGCTGTGGATAGCTGGGTTAGGCCACGCCCACCCGGTTGATATTAGCATAAAGACACATCCTGGACGGTGATTTGCATAACCACGCCCGCTAAGGGCAAACAGGGGTCTAAACCCCGCCCACCAGCTCAACATTAGCATAAACTCGCCCCCTTGGTTGATAATTAGCATAAAATACCCTCCCTCTATTGGGAATTTGCATAACCACGCCTGTTGTGTTGGTTATTAGCATAAACCACGCCCCCTAAGCGGAGAATCGACCCAGGCGCCCCTCAGGGCGCTCATTTGCATAAACCCCGCCTCTAAAATTAAGCCGAGACGCCTAATTTGCATAAATCAATTAGAAGTAGCCTCATTAGCCTGGGAAACGGGATTTAAATACCTTCACGCCCCCCTTATTAACATCTCCAAAGGCACGCCCCTTTGGCTCATTTACATACCTCCCGCCCCTCCGCCAATCACAGCCTTCTGATTTGCATAGACCACGCCCCCAGCGCGACTCGAACTCCCCCAAAACCTGCAAAAAGCCGCCTAAAACCTCCGAAAAATCCCCGGAAAAAAACCCCGAAAAATCCCCGAAAATCCTAAAAACCTCCCCAAAACCTCCCAAACCCCCAAAAGTCCCAAAATCTCCCAAAATTCCCCCAAAAAAATCGCCCCATTTCCCCCCCTAACCGGGGGGGTCCTCCCGCCCGCCAGGGGGCGCCTCCCTCTGCCGGGGTTCGGAGCAGAAGAGCCCCGGGGGGGCCGCTCCCTGGCGTGGCGCTCTCCACCAATGGGAGCGCGTCCCGCGGGTCACGTGAGACGGAGGGGGGACTCCCCAAGATGGCGGCGTCGATGGCGGCGCCGGGGCCGGAGAAGGGGAAGGGGGAGAAGGAGAAGGAGAAGGAGGAGGAGGCGAAGCGGCTCCTCGGCGAGGCCGACAGGAAGGTCCGCGGGGCCTCCTCTTTCCTCGGGGCGCTCTTCGGGTGCGTCCCGGGACGGGGGGAGGGGG
>NW_020962904.1:0-1456 GCF_003031625.1 Empidonax traillii | reverse complement strand
CATTCCCCCTTTTCCCTCTGGAATTTGGCTCCCAGCCCTTTGGAATTTGGCTCCCAGCCCTCTGGAATTTGGCTCCCGGCCGGAATTCCGGGATTCCCGCCGATCCGGAGCAGGTGGAGCCGCCGCTTTCGGGTGGAATTCCCGCGGTTTTGGCTTCCGGCGGAATCTGCGGAGGCGGCTCCGACCGACAGCCTGGAATTGGGAGCCCGAATTCCAGAGGGTTCTGGAGTTCCAATCCCTGGAATTTGGAGCCCAAATTCCAAAGGTTTTGAGGTTCCAATCCTTGGAATTTTAGGGCTCCAATCCCTGGAATTTTGAGCCCTCATTCCAAAGGTTTTGGGGTTTTAATCCCTGGAATTTTAGGCTCTGATTCCAGAGTTTTTGAGGTTCCAATCCCTGGAATTTTGGGGTTCCAATCCCTGGAATTTTGGGCTCTGATTCCAGAGATTTTGAGGTTCCAATCCCTGGAATTTTGGGGCTCCAATCCCTGGAATTTTGGGCCCTAATTCCAGAGATTTTGGGGTTCTAATCCCTGGAATTTTGGGCTCTGATCCCAAAGGTTTTGAGGTTCCAGTCCCTGGAATTTTGGGGTTCCAATCCTTGGAATTTTGGAGTTCTAATCCCTGGAATTTTGAGCCCTCATTCCAAAGGGTTCTCGGATTCCAATCCCTGGAATTGGGAGCCCAAATTCCAAAGGTTTTGAGGTTCCAATCCCTGGAATTTTGGGGTTCCAATCCCTGGAATTTTGGGGTTTGAATTCCAAAGATTTTGAGGTTCCAATCTCTGGAATTTTGGGCCCTCATTCCAAAGGTTTTGGGGTTCCAATCCCTGGAATTTTGGGGTTTGAATTCCAAAGATTTTGGGGTTTCAACCCTTGGAATTTTGGGGTTCCAGTCCCTGGAATTTTGGGGTTCCAATCCTTGGAGTTTTGGGGTTCCAATCCCTGGAATTTTGGGCCCTCATTCCAAAGGTTTTGGGGTTCCAATCCTGGGAATTTTGGGGTTCTGATCCCTGGAATTTTGGGGTTCCAATCCCTGGAATTTTGGGCCTTCATTCCAAGGGTTCTGGGCTTCCAATCCCTGGAATTTTAGGGCTTTCATTCTGGGGTTTCAACCCTTGGAGGCTGTTTTCCCCCTTCCCCCAGCATTCCAGAGGCTGTTTTTCCCACATTTTTCCCGCTGTTTTTCCATGTTTTCCCCTCCCTGTTTTCCAGAGGCTGTTTCCCCCTTTCCCCAGCATTCCAGAGGCTGTTTTTCCCACGTTTTTCCCATATTTTTCCATGTTTTTCCCTCCCAGTTTTCCAAAGGCTGTTTCCCCCTTTCCCCAGCACTCCAGAGGCTGTTTATCCCACGTTTTTCCCACATTTTTCCATCAGTTTTCTGTTTTCCAGAGGCCGTGTCGTGCCTGCTCCGCGCCGTCGACATCTACACGGACATGGTGAGCCCTTCCCTTCCCT
>NW_020962903.1:7605-9192 GCF_003031625.1 Empidonax traillii | reverse complement strand
AACCTGGCAATAACAATGCCATGTAGCTCCTGTACATCCCTGTGCCCCATCCCAGGGCTGCAGCCCTCTGCCAGGATCCCTTCTTGTGGCCAATCTGCTTTTCCAAGTCTTCAAGTGTGGCCTCACCTGAGCAAGTGAAGGTGCTGAGGAAACAGCGTGAGCCGGACGGGGTGGGGGGCAAAGAGCTTTTGGCCCTTGAGAAGCCTAAAATTCTGCCCAGCCCTGTTAACTGTCCCTCCCTTCCCCGGGTGGGCTCTGTCCCCAGTGCCCTGCACCCAAGCCAGTCCAGGCTACCCCAGAAAGGCTCTTTTTCTCAGTCAGGCTCTGCAGGATGGCCACAGTGTCCATCTGGACCTGCCCCAGTGCCTGCACTCGCACGGGCTGCGGATCTCTGTGTGCCCTTTGCCTTCCTCTGGGATGGGGGGGTTTGGCTGCAGTCAGAGCCACAGCCCCACAGTGCCCCCACAGCTCTGCCTTGTTCTGTACAACTGCCTTGTCCCTACAGCCCCCCACCAGCACTGGATCTGAGCCTCAGGGCTCTCCACACTGTTTTACCCTTTTTTCTAAGCCTCTCTCTTTTTGCCAGGCTGATCCAGAGAATCCATAAACCTCCTAAGAGACTCTTCTCATAAAGGCCATGTCCCCATAAACCCCATAAACGTTGCTGCCTGAAAGGCTGCAGAGCAAAAAAGACTCCAGGCCCAAATAGGTAGGGAGTCAGAGAAGCAGCAGAGGTTTTCATGAGCCTGCAGGCTCCAGGAACACAAACCCACACCCGTCCCTTCCAACGCAGGGGTTACAGTTTTTATAATGATTTCCACCCAATGCCCGTCCCGTCCCCGCCCCGGTTCTGCCCCGTTCTGCCCCAGGAACGCCCGTGGGGAATTGGGTCTGGGGGAGTTCGGAGCTTTGAGCGGCTGCAACTACAACTCCCGGCGTGCCCCGCGCGGCAAAGGGGGCGGGGCGGGGTCTCTGCCGGCGGGGCGCGCGCACAGCCCCGCGGTGGCTGCCGGGAAAGGGATGGCGGCGGCGGCGGCAGGATCTCTTCAGGCCTGTTGAGACCTGGCCGGGGCTGTGGTGAGTCTGGGGATGCGCTCGGGGGCTGCGGGGAGCGCGGCTGTGGGCGGGAAGGCTGGAGGGCTCGGCAGAGTGGAGAGGAGGGGCTCGGGGGTTCCCGAGGAGGTTTTGTAGTCCACGCGGGCTCTCGGGGTGTCGCGGAGGGGATTTGGTGTCTTGAGGGCGCTCAGAGGGGAGGGTGAAGGTGCCTGAAGGGGTTTAGGGGGTCCCTGAAAGGGCTGGGGGCCTCGGAAAGCTCTTAGGGGAGCCTGTTTAAACGCCATGGCTGCACTGCGCAGGCGCCGGCGGAGTTTTCATTAAAGAAACTTCAACTCCCAAAATGCCCCGCGCGGCGCCGCCATTGCCGCTCGTGCCACAGCGCCCCCTGCCGGCCTGGTGGACCGACCCCAAGGAAAGCGGGTCCGGATGCTCCCCCCGAACCCCAGAGACCCCCAAAACTCAGCACACAGAGACCCCACAGGGAGGGTGGCACGGGGGTCCCCTAAAACCTCTCAGTGTGGTTCAATGGGT
>NW_020962903.1:0-1541 GCF_003031625.1 Empidonax traillii | reverse complement strand
TGAGCTGAAAAAAGACACACTATGGACAAACCATACTAACTGGCCTCAGTTAGACCTGCCCCTGACATAGCCAGAAGCCTCTTTGCAGGCAGTGGAAAGATACAGGAGCAGTGATACCAGACTGCAGGAATGTAAACAAAGAGAAACCTGGGACAAAAATAAGGAGGAGTTTTAGGAGAAAAACAATGTTCTCATATCACATGGACATCTGTGTGCAGCCAATAGGCAGTGTGTCAGTAATGCACGCTCGGTTCGTGGGTTACAGCAAATAACCAATAGTTTGAAAGTGATCACGCCCCGGGGGACAGTGAAAGTGTATAAGAGGTTGGGTTATGTAAATAAAGCGGAACATTTGCGTAAATCATCCTGATTTGTGTGCAATTTGTTCTGGAAGCTCCTCTGCCAACATCCACGTTATATCACAGCTGTCCCCTTGTTGTCACCAGTCCCCTGTGACGTCACTTGTCCCCAGTGAAGTCACTGCTGTCCCTGTGATGTCACCAGTGTCACCGATGATGTCACTGGTGTCTCTGACATGTCACCCCTGTCCTTGTAAAGTCACCGATGTCCCCAATGACGTCACTGATGTCCTTGGGAGATCACAGTTGCCCCTTTGTTGTCACCAGTCTTCTGTGATGTCACTGGTCCACAATGATGTCACTGCTGTCCCTGTAATGTCACCACTGTCCCCTATGATGTCACCAATGTCCCCCGTGATATCACTGGTGTCTCTGTGTTTTTATCCAGGTCCCCGGTGATGTCATCGATGTCCCTGTCACCAGGCCCCACTGATATTTCTGGTCCTCAATGATGCCATTGCTGTCTCTGTGATGTCACCACTGTCCCCAACGGTAGCACCATGTCCCTGTGATGTCACCGATGTCCCTGTGATGTCACTGATGTCCCTGTGACATCACAGCTTTCCCTTTGTTGGCAACAATCGCCTATGATTTCACAGGTTCCTCTATGATGTCACCACTGTCCCCTGTGATGTCACCAATGTCCCCAGTGATATCACTGGTGTCTCTGTGTTGTTACCTCCACCCTCTGTGATGTCACCGATGTCCCAGTGACATCACAGTTTTTCATTGCTGTAAGCAGTACCCTGTGATGTCACTGGTCTCCAGTGATGTCACTGCTGTCCTGGTGATATCACCGCTGTCCCAGCAGTGCCACCATGTCCCTGTGATGTGACCAATGTCCCTGTGATGTCACTAGACCCCTGTGATCTCACCAATGTCCCTGTGACATCACTGCTGTCCCTCTGTTGTCACTCTAATGTCACTGGTCCCCAGTGATGTCCCTGCTGTCTCTGTGATGTCACCACTGTCCCTTGTGATGTCACCAATGTCTCCCATGATGTCACTGGTGTCTCTGCCCCCTGGCCTTGTGAAGTCATCAGTGTCCCTGTAACGTCACCACTGTGATGTCACCAATGTCCATGATGATGTCACTGGTATCTCTGTGATGTCACCAAGGGCCCCCTGTGATGTCACCAATAGCCCTATGAAGTCACCGCTGTCCCTTTGTTGTCAAGAGTC
>NW_020962902.1:8108-9323 GCF_003031625.1 Empidonax traillii | reverse complement strand
GCAGGGAGAGCCCATTGGAGTGGTGGGTGTGTAGGGAGCAATCACTGCTGCCTCCCTTCTGAATCCCCCTCAGCACCTGGACAAGCCTGGATTTGGTTTGGTTTCCATGAGGCCCTGCAGTGTCAAAGTGGCCCCTTGATTCCAGGAGGCTGCTCAGTGTCCCCGGGATCCTTTGGCTCCAGAATGCCCTGGAGTGTCATAGTGGTCCCTTGAGTCCATGAGGTGTCACAAGGACCCCTTGATTCCATGGGGTTCCCCATTGTCCAAGGTCCATTTGGCTCCAAAAAGGTCCTGCAGTGTCACAGTGACCCCTTGATTCCGGAGGGTTCCCCAATGTCCCAAGGTCCTGCAGTGTCACAGGGGCCCCTTCCTTTCATAAGGTTCCACTGTGTCCCAGGGTTTCTTTGTTTCCAGGAGGCACCACAGTGACACAAAGGCTCTTTGGTTCCATCAGGGTACAAAAGGTTTCAGGGTTCCCTTTTTTTCCACAAGACCTCACATGTTAAATGGTACACTGGTTAGACAAGATTTCACAGTGTCCCTGTGTTCCTTTCTTTCCATGAGGCCCTGCAGTGCCACAAGGCCCTTTGATTCCATGAAGTTGGACAGAGTCACCACAAAGCTGAGCCCACCCAGATGAAAGTTTAGGGGAGATCAGGAGTAACTGGGACAAAAAGGATTGGATATTCAGGGAAGGATATAAGTCTTGGTCAACAGAGAGGAAAGATTTTGATGACATAAAAGCAGTTTCATGTAATCTGGAGGGTGCTAAAACATTAGGAGTGTAACACTCCTGATGGACCTTTATCTTTTTTGTAACCTCAAGCCCCAACACTCCCTAAAGTTGCTGCCCCTCCCACTGACAGGAATCCACTGCTTTACTCCAAGCCAGAAAAAGGCCAAACACAGAACTCCAGACTCTTATTTGTCCTCCAGTGCTCACCCTAATCCAAAACGGTATGAAAAGCCAAGCTTTAATCCTGACCCAGCCCAAAAAGCTCTTCCCCTCATCATGAACCAAACCCTGAGCAGAACAACAAACCTGCCAAAGTTGTGCCCAATCCCCACCCTGAGCTCTAAAGCCCAAGGCCTGAGCATGAAGCACCCCCAGAGCCCTTGGGAGCAGGGCAAGGACCTGCAGGGCCCAGAGCAGGCCCAGGGGGTTGGCAGAGCAATGGGAGGTGACCTGGATCTGCTCAGCTCTGCAGGGACCCC
>NW_020962902.1:0-1588 GCF_003031625.1 Empidonax traillii | reverse complement strand
ATCACAGGGATAGCAGTGATATCTTTGGGGACAGTGGTGACATCACATGGACACCAGTGAAATCACTGGGGACCAGTGACATTGCTGAAGAGAGCAGTGACATCACAAGGGACAGTGATGACATCACTGGGGACACAGGGACCACCCCTGGGGACAGAACTGACATCACAGGAGCAGTGGTGACATCTGGGGGGACAGCAGTGACATCACTTTGGACCAGTAACATCACAACTGTCTGGTGACATCACAGGGACTGTGATGACATCAATTGGACAGCTGTGACATCACTGGGAACACCAGTGACATCCCAGGGACAGTGGTGACATCACTGGGGATGTTGGGGATGTTTGGGGGCCTTTGGGAGGGCACCTGCCTGGGGGGTTTTCATGCGAGCACGGACGACTCAGCACACCAATGTGATGATCAGAGAGCACCGTTGATTGGAATCAAGCAGCAGTCTTTGATCCAGTTTTCTAACAATACTCTTCTATCAGCTCTGTTTCTTTAACATTCTTTATGTCCTTTCCCACTCTGACAGCCGGTACTGAGACCCTGTTTTGCATTTCTCGTTTTGCTACTGTTTCTCTTGGTAGATCTTTCTCATCCTGTACCATCAGAAGGCCATCAGAACAACAGAGTATGAAACATAAAAATATTTCCCAAAGCAGCATATCCTCTAGTTAGCAACCTAACATTGTGTTCCCACAGCAGCATATTTTCTATGCTAGCAACATAAGGCTATGTTCTCCCAGCTTGCAGCACATGCTCTAAATCAGCATTATAAATCCCTATACCTGCACTAGGAGGTGTTGCTTTCACAGGTGCAGCATATTATCTATATTAACACTAAAAATGCCTACACTCTTCCTTTACACCTTCCTCTTCCACTTCCATCTCTTCTTCCTCTTTCATGTCCACCTCCATCACCTCCACATACTCTTCTATGCCCACCTCCATACTCTCTTAAGATCCCCATCCATGTCCACATCCACGGCTTCCTCGGTGTCTCTGACACCCTGCAGCAGGGAGCACAACCCCAGAGAGGGGTCCCTGTCCCACTCCATCCCCACAGGGGATGCCTCCCCAGTCAGCTGGGGGCTTGCCACCTCCATGGAATGGCACTGAACCTTCACTGGGATAAGGCTGCACATCCTGTAGGATCCATGCTCAGATCCAGTCAACAGCGAGACTTACGGACTGACAGACATTTGGAGAAACAACCTTTCACCAGACCAGGTGGCTCAGGGCCCTGTCCAATGGGGCCTTGAATATTCCCAGGGATGGTGCATCCGTGGCCTCTCTGCACAGCCCCTGCCAGGGCTTCAACACCCTCAGTGCAAAAAACCATCTTCCTAAAGCAAATCAACCCTGAGTCCTCCTCGTTCAGTCCCAGCCGTGCCCCCTTGTCCTCTCCCCACAGGCCCTGCTGAACACTCTGTCCCAGCTTTCCTCTGGGCCCCTTCAGCTCCTGCCCGGCCGCACTGAGGCCTCCCTGGGGCCTTCTCTTCTCCCGCCTCAGCAACCCCAACTCTGGCAGCCTTTCCTCAGGGCACAGGGGCTCCAGCCCTGGCAGCACCTCGCAGGCCTC
>NW_020962901.1:7760-9349 GCF_003031625.1 Empidonax traillii | reverse complement strand
TAAAGGCACAATGGGCCTTACAGTGAACTTGTGCAATAAAGTCACATTGTACAATATTCTGGCTCATTTCACATGCGAATATAATCACTTTCTCACCTCTTTGTGCTCCATTGATCATCTAAATCAAAAGTACCTCCTAACACCATGGCAACCATTATGCAATCTCATTGTTACGTCACTTACAATGGCAACCATTATGCATTCTCATTGTGACATCAGTTACCATGGCAACCATTATACATTCTCATTGTTACAAGGGGTTACCACGTTAAGCATTATGCATTCTCATTGTTACTGCTGGTTACCATGGCAACTATTATGTATTGACATTGTTACCTCTGTTACCATAGCAACCACTATGCATTTTCTTTGTTACCCAGGTTACAATGGAAACCATTATGCAGTCTCATTGTTAGGTTTGGTTACCATGACAACCATTATGCATTCTCATTGTTAAAGGTGGTTACCATGACAACCATTATGCATTCTCATTGTTAAAGGTGGTTACCATGACAACCATTATGCATTCTCATTGTTAAAGGTGGTTACCATGACAACCATTATGCATTCTCATTGTAACACTGGTTACTGTGGCAACCAATATGCATTCTCATTGTGACCTCTATTACCACAGCAATCATTATGCATTATCATTGTTGCATCTGTTACCATGGCAACCATTATCCATTCCCACTGTGACATCAGTTTCCATGGCAACCACTAAGCATTCTCATTGTGACCTCGATTACCATGGCAACCATTATGCATTCCCATTGTTTTGTTGCTTACCATGGAAACCCTTATGTATTCTCATTGTTACGGTCATTTACCATGACAACCATTATGCAGTCCAGTTGACACCTTGGTTACCATGGCAACCATTACACATTCATATTGTTATGTGGGTTACCATGGCAACCATTGAGAATTTACATTGCTAGGGTCGGTTAATACGGCAACCATTATGCATTCTGATTGTGAAGTCGGTTACCATGGCAACTGTCACATTATCCCATTGCTACAGTCAGTTACCATGGCAACCATTATGCATTCCATTTCCTGTGGACAGTTACAATGGCAACCATCATGCATTTCCATGACTAGAGTTGGTTACCACGGTAACCATTACACATTCCCAGTTACGTCACTTACCCTGGAAACCATCTGTAACACACAGATAATATAGAAATGCCAAAAATTGTTTCTGCCTTTCAAAAACTTCCTACCAAAAATTCTCTGTCAGCTCTCTGACAGAAGTTCCCACCAGGACTTCCCACGGCACTTTTCCTCCCAAAAGATCGTTTTATTGTTTATGATTCTCATATCTCCTCCAACATCTGAACTGGCTACATACCAAGAAACCACGTACAACCTCCTTTGAACAGTATAAAAGTTGAGGGCAAATTTTGGAAAATCAGGGAGAGGAAAGGGAGAAGAACTGGTGACTGTAGCCGACAATCTCTGCCCACCTCCCCTCCCCTTTTCTCCGCCACCGCGTGCTGCCTGCCTGCCACCGGAGACTGGAACTGTGCCGGCCTGGAGAGAGCTGAGACCACCGTGCCACATGTGGCAGTTCTACCTTATCCTTC
>NW_020962901.1:0-1187 GCF_003031625.1 Empidonax traillii | reverse complement strand
TTCCCTTATCAGTTCCCCTCCCATAGTCACTTGTTGTTCTTCCATTGGATCTGAGTTTGCAGGTCTGGTTCTGGTTGGCTTTCCTGCAGGCCCGTTTCAGTTTCTTGGTTCTTTCTCTTTATTTTTTTAGTCCTTGAGGCCTGGTGTGTTTCTCCAGATGTCCCTCTTGGATGCTCTGTATCATTCTCATTCTTCCTTACTTTATGTGTGTGCTCTGAGACTTTTTAGAAAAGTAAGATACAGAATACTTATTCAGCAAAGTACAATAATTTGTCTTTTCATCTTAAGAACTGTAAACTACACGCTTATCAGCTTACAATGCTGATAGATTAATGAACTATTCTACAATTTACAGTCTTCTAACCATAATAGAACAGTGGTTATAATAACATATATATATATATATATATAAGAATATAACAAGCACTACAATTTAATGAGTAAACTACTATTACTACTAATTTGATGAGTAAATTTAACTACTACTACTTATTACAGCCCCACAGTGCCCCCACAGCTCTCCCTTGTTCTGTACAACTCCCCTGTCCCTACAGCCCCCCACCAGCACTGGATCTGCGCCTCAGGGCTCTCCCCACTGTTTTACCCTTTTTTTTCAGCCTCTCTATTTTTGCCAGGCTGCATCCAGAGAATCCACAAACCTCCTAAGAGGCTCTCCTCATAAAGGCCATGTCCTCATAAACCCCATCCACCTCACAAAGGGGCAGCCTCAGAAGGTCTCTGTGCTCATAGAACCCATACACCCCATAATGGTGCAGCCTCATAAAAGCAGTGGCCTCACAAAGCCAACACCCCTCATCATGGGGCTCTCATCATAAAGCTGATGACCTCAGTAATGCCAGAAACCTCATAAAGGCTTTGTCCTCATAAAGCCGGTGCACCTCAGAAGAGCAAACATCATAAAGGCTCTGCCCTCATAAACACCATAAATGTCATAAAGCACTGCCCTCATACACCCCATACACCTCATGATAGAGCTCTCATCATAAAAGATCTCTCTGCATAAAGCCCATGCAGGTCATAAAGGTGCTGTCCTCAGAAAGCCCATACACCTCATAAGGGGCTCTCCTCATAAAGGCCATGTCCTCATAAACCCCATAAACGTTGCTGCCTAAAAGGCTGCAGAGGAAAAAAAGACTCCAGACCAAACTAGGTAGGAGAAGCAACAG
>NW_020962900.1:8305-9306 GCF_003031625.1 Empidonax traillii | reverse complement strand
GGGCTGCAAAGCTGCAGCCTGGGCTGGAGAGGGGGAGGAGAAAGGGGGTGTCCACTCACCGGGTTGCTGAGGACAAGGAGGTGACAGAAGGGCTTGAGAGAGCCACCAGTCAGGCTGGCTTTTATCCTGGCCCCACAGAGCCTCAGGGCCCAAAGGCCCTGCTGCATAAGGGACAATTTTCCTGCATGATCCCAAGGAATGGAAAGAGGGAATGACATGGCACGTGTTGGTGATTCCCTCTGTGGTGACTTTGCATTTCCTGGCTTACATCTTGCCCATTCCCTCAGGGACACTTGTGAGTGCAGACAGGAGATGTTCCAGGATTTCTGGGCCAAAGATGTGTCACTGTGGGCACAGGACATGCAGTAAGTGCTGAACAGTTCCCAAAGAGGCAGGTGATTCCAGCCTGTGGCAGTCAGGTGGAGTGGCAGAATGCTGCTGGATTTTTGGAATTCCTGCTGGCAAAATGGGCTCCAGCTGCTCCCATCCCTCTAGTCTTCAGCTCATCATGCAAGCCCTCCCATGAGTATGGGCCTTGTCCTGCTGCTCAAACCTCCTCTGCCTGATATTCGCAACAGCTGGGGGGGGGTGTGTGTTAGAAATTCTCTGAAGTTTAGCACAACACTGTTTCATCTGTATATTCATGGTTGTTACTTCGATCTGTACCATTTAGGGCTTAGATAGAGATTAATGTGGCTTTGTGTTCACTCCCCCCATCTGGGACTAATAGTCTTGTGCCAGCAATTGCTTCCTTATTTCCCTGTACCAGTGACTGATATGGATTCACAAATGTGTCAATTTTGAGAAAAAGGATTGTGTTTCAGAGCAAAGATTGATAAGAGAAGTTCATGATGGCCTGACCATGTGTTTGAAATATTTTCAAGGAGAGAGGACTCATTAGAACATCCAGAAACATCCAAGGGAAATCTGGGCAATGGGATGTACCCAAATGACCACATAAGGCCCCTAAAATTTGCCTATGCATATCCTAAAAGTTCAAA
>NW_020962900.1:0-1591 GCF_003031625.1 Empidonax traillii | reverse complement strand
CTGCTGTGCTGGTGACCCTGCCCGGGCCCATCCTCAGCTCCTTCCCACAGAACACCGCCGTGGGATCCTCCACCTCCGCTGCCGTTGGCAGCATCCTCAGCTGTGACGGAGTGCCCATCAACTCCGGGGGCTTTGACCTCTCCTGCATCACCAGCTGCTACCCTCGCAGATGTGGGCCCTGCTAAAGGCTCTGCAAACATCCTGGGGCAACAACCTGCAAGACCTGTGATTGTGCTGCTGGACTGAAAACACAACTTTGGGACACGGCATTTAGACTTTCTGCCTCTTCTTTCTCTTCTTTTCTCCCCCTTCCCTTCCTGTCCTGTCACCACCACCCAATGCCACCCTCCTGGGGACCTTTTGGCCTCCCTCCCTCTGCAGTGCAGGCAGAGGGACACCCCCACTGCATGTCAGTGGCTGCTGCTGGTGCCCTCTGTGAGCCACCTCCTTTGCTTCTTTAGACTCAATAAAGTCGTTCTGCATCCACGCCTGGGACTCTGAGTCCTCTTTCCTTCTGTGGCAACTCCTTCTTTGAGCTCAAGGAAGAAGGTGGAGGAAGCAGAGGGTGGGATTCCCTGCAGTGGATTTTTCTTTGTGCCCTTTCTTTTGGAGCTCACAAAGACATCTCCAAGTGGGAGAGTGGTGAGGCACTGCAAAAAGCTTCCCAGAATTATTGTGGATGCCTTAACCCTGGAAGTGTTCAAGGTGAGATTTGACAGGGCTTTGGGTAAACTGGTTTCATGGGTGGCATTTCTGCCGAGCTCTTTGGGAGTAGGATGTGTGGAAGTAAATGGTCACCAAGTTCCTTCCCAACCCAAATAAATTCTGATGGAACAGCTTTTCACAGAGCCATCACCCATATGACGAGTGTGCTGAGTGTTGGGCAGCGCTGAGTCCCATTTGGAGACAGCTGGAACTGGGTCTCTCAGACCCAGCCGGAGCCACTGGACTGTTCTGACAGAGCCCATCCCAGCAGCCTTCTCCCCCAGCTCCCACACCTTGCACATTTACACAATACAGGGCGTCCAACACAGAGTGAAGCACAACTCGATGAATAAGAATTTCAACCACAAAGCACCAGTGCAGGCATCAGACAGGGATGGATGGAAATTGGAATATCATCATGGCTATGCTTCGCAAACTAAGATTTGGGAAGGGCTCTACCCACGCTTGCTACAAGAGCGCTGATGGCTAAAAAGGCCAATACGAGAGAGACAAGTCCAGTTGCAGAAGGCACAACGGAAAGACTCCCTTGGTGATATCACTGAGACGCGATTCTTTCTGCGTTGTCTTTTCTCCTCCAGAGTGATCCTGCGTGTGTTCTCAGGAGCAGCAGCAGCGTTATAGATGGTGTGTCTCCAGGCCTCCTGACTGGAGGCCAGAGAAGACCAGTGGTGCTGATCAATATGGCCAAGGCTGAGGGATTGTTTGAGGCAGTCCTTGTATCTCCTCTTCGGGGCTCCTCTCTCACTGCAGCCAGTGGCAAGTTCCCCACAGAGCACAATCTTAGGGAGGCAGTGGTCCTGCATCCTGGAGACGTGCCCTGCCCAGCACAGCTGTGTTCTCAGCAGCATGGCCTCAATGCTCGGGA
>NW_020962899.1:7442-8765 GCF_003031625.1 Empidonax traillii | reverse complement strand
TGCCCAGGAGGGCAGCCAGGGAGATGCCCAGGAAGAGCCAGAAGTGCAGCAGCTGCAGCTCCCGCCTGTCTGAGAATGCCAGCAGCAGGAACTGGGCCATGGAGCTGCTGTTGGGCATTTGCTGATTCTTAGCAAAGAGTCTGTTCAGAAAAGGAAAAGAGAGCAAACAGTTAGGACAGACCTCTGGGAAAAAGCAACTGTTTTGAAAGGAAATGGATGTGTCAAATGTCACCAAATGCACATCAAGGAGTCAGTTTAGCTCAGCTGCAGTGCAACATGGAACTGTTTTGGTAGAGCTCTCACACACACAAAGAATGTCAGATGTAACAGATCTTGAATACAAAAGTTCCATCTCTTCCCCCATGACTCAGAAGAGCAGGGAATGCAGAGCAGAAGTTTAGTCTCTCCTTAGAAAAACTCTACCTGTGTTTTTTATTTTTAGCATCACACCTGGGGAAGGTTCTTTTCCAGGGCAGGAAGCCTCATTTCTATGGCCCAGCACTCAGTGCCCAGCAGAGCTGCAGGGAAGGGCCCCCAGAGCTGCCTGAACGCCCCCTGCCCCAGACCTTGGGGGCACTTGAGCCCCACTCCTTGCCCAGGGCTCTGCTGCCTGGAGCTGTCCCTGCCAGCAGCTGCTTCCCTGGGCCCAGGGCTGGGCCCTGCAAGTGCTGCCAGAGCCCATCCCAGCCCTGGGGGCTCAGCTCTGCCCTGCAGAGTCCTCCCAGCAGCACAGGGCACTGCCCAGGGGCAGCCGTGCCTGGGCAGGCTCTGATGGCAAAGTCACAGCAGCCCTGAGGAGGATGGAAAAGGGACACTGGTGCTGTATCTAAGGCAGTTTTGATGTCTAATACTCTCAGGTTCAATTCCCTCTAATCTAACAGAGTTCAAGTTTCAGTGTCTCTTCCTCTTCTCAGAGATTAGTTTCTCAGTCAAAGTGAGCACCCAGACAGCCCAGAGTGTAACACTGAAAGAACTGGTTCATTCTCTTCAAGGTACCCCCTGTGTGTCTGTGCCTCTTGCAGATATCTTCTGGGAAACTTCCTGCTTTGATCTGGAGCTGTGACCAGCCCTCATCCCTGCAGCACACTTTGGAGATCAGAAGGACTCTGCCCTGCTCTGCTCTACCAGTAGTTGCTCCTTGCCCCCAGCCCTTCTCCCTGCAGGGCCGTGGCAGCTCCTTGGGCGGGCTGAGAGCTGCCCCTGGCAGGCAGCAGAGTCCCTGCCCCAGCACACACAGCCCTGGGGGGCAGGACCCTGCTCTGCCCCACAGCCCTGGGCACCCCTGGCTGCACCCCCACCTTGCCACCCCACAGCCAGCCCTGG
>NW_020962899.1:0-1598 GCF_003031625.1 Empidonax traillii | reverse complement strand
CCCCAGGGACTCCTGAGAGCAGATCCTTGCAGGCCAGGAGTGCAGGCAGACAAAGGAAAGTGTCTTGTGGTGGCCTGAGGGGCAGAGGCAGCTGCCAGAGCCAAGGGCACAAAGGCCTGGGTGCCTTTGGGCCTTGCAGCCCTGCCAGAGCCCTTGGCCATCTCTCCTGCAGGCTGTGCATCTACATAACTTTAACTCTTATAACTATCTTGTTCAAGTAATATAGTTAGCATCTTTAAGTATTTTTTTTTAAAAATTAATACATACAAATATCCTGTTTTCCCAGAAAATGTATACAATATCAACAAAAAATCATCATTAAGCCTTCAGCTTCCAAAAGATGTGAAATTACCTAACTCACATCTGTTCCTGCCAAAAGAATCACTTAAAACTGACTGAACTATCAATACAAAATTACAGGCTTTTTGTTAAAGGTAAAGAGCAACTAGAAGAATCAGCCAGACAAAAGCTGAAGACTGCCTACACCTCAATAACCAGAGACGACTTGGACTGAACAGCTTAAATTGACTTCTCACAGAAGACACTGGATTTCAAGCTGTGTTTACAAATTGTAATAGTGACTTATCTATTCATCTTTCTAGATACAAACTCAGAAATGCAGATGTTACTTACCAAGATTATATCTTTGAATTCATTAAATTTTAGTGTTTTAAAAAAAAAAAAGGGGGGGGCAAAGAATATGCATGTGCATAGGCAGGTGCTGGATCAGAACAGATCTCATTTAAGTTTGTTAAGCCTATCTATTCCTTATACTAATTCCCCTTTAAAACAGGACTGACAAGCTCATGACCAGTTACTACTTAAAATCTTAAATGTGTGGCTGACAAATAAAGACAAAATACAGATTACAGGTTTGCATGAATGAGGAGAGATTGAAGCAGCCACCTAAGAATGAGTGAGAGAGAGATTGTGTGAATGTAGGAATGTATGTGAACCAAAATGCACCTTATGCCATATGCCTGGAACAAGCACACTCACACCACAAACACTACCTCTGCCACATCACCCTAATAGGGGACAGCTGAGAACGAGACATCCTTCCCGAACCCTTTCTTCTTGAAGTAAAAGTAAGTTTTCCCCAGTTATATACAGACCCTCAGATAAAAAAATATTGTTCTACCCAGTTGCATGAGACCCTTAGGTAAATAAGGTTTAGTAAATACTTGCTGCAGTTTGCAAGTCCATAAAGGCCATACAAGTAATAATGTCACTAAGTCAATGAAAATGTTCAATTCAAAAGCAGTTAACTAAAGGATTTAAAAATTGCACTATTCTCTATCTTCTTATAATAAAGACAGGGGAGATGTGGCGTTTTGGGCTACAGGAAGGGGGCCAGAAAGGCATCCTGGGAGTTGTAGTCCATAAAGTGCTCTATCAAACATGTGCAATGAAGTGCTTGTTTAGCATTGGTCAAGAAAGTCTCATGTTATGAAGTGGTACAGTTTGAAACCACTATTTAAGCTTTTGTCTCTTGAAATAAAGCATCTTCTGCTACACACCTCATTGGTGTCTCTCCCATCCACTTGACCCTTTATTTATCATATTAATAATATTGCAACACTGATGGATCCAGGGCA
>NW_020962898.1:15515-16723 GCF_003031625.1 Empidonax traillii | reverse complement strand
AACCTTAAGCTAACCCTTGCCCCTAACCCCTAACCCTAACCCTAAAACCTCAGCCTAAAAGTAAGCCTAAGCCTAACCCTAAACCTTAACCCCCTAACCCTTAACACTAACCCAAACCCAAATGCTAAACCCTAACCCCCAACCCTGACTCTAACTCAAACCCTAAACCCTAAACCCTAAACCTTAAACCCTAACCTCTAACCCCTAACCCTAACCCCCAACCCTGACTCTAACTCAAACCCTAAACCCTAAACCCTAACCCTAACCCCTAACCCCTTACCCTAACCCTAAAACCTAAGCCTAAACCTAAGCCTAACCCTAAACCCTAACCCTCTAACCCTAATGAAAGGGATATTGGTGACATCACTGGGGACGAGTGACATCACAGGAGATTGCTGAAAACAAAGAGACAGCTGTGATGTCACAGGAACATCGGTGACATCACATAGGGCATCAGTGACATCACAAGTACATGGCTGACATCAAAGTGACATCAGTGACATCATTGTGGATATTGGTGACAACACAGGGGACAGTGATGACATCACAGGGACATGGGTGACATCATTGGGTACCAGTGACATCACAGGGGACTGTTGAAAACAAAGGGACAGGCGTGGTATCACAGGGAAATCAGTGACATCACAGGGGACATCGGTGATTTCACAAGGACAAGGGTGAAATCAGAGACACCAGTGACATCATCAGGGAGATTTCTGACATCACAAGGGGCAGTGGTGATGTCACAGGGACACCAGTGACATCATCAGGGAGATTTCTGACATCACAAGGGACAGTGGTGATGTCACAGGGACAACAGTGAAATCATTGGGGACCAGTGACATCACAGGGGACTGGTGACAAAAATGGGAAGCCGTGATGTTGCAGGGACATTGGTGACATCACAAGGACATTGCTGACTGCACAAGCCCAGGGGTAAAATCACAGAGATATCAGTGACATCATCGGTGACACTGGTGACATCATAGTGACATCGATGACATCAGTGGGGACATTGGTGACTTCACAAGGACAAGGGTGACATTACAGAGACAGTAGTGACATCATCAGGGACATTGGTGGCACCACAGGGGACATCAGTGATATCACACAGATATGGGTGATATCACTGGGGACCAGTGACACCCCAGGAGACTGGTGACAAGAAAGGGACAGCTGTGATGTCACAGGGAAATTGCTGACATCAA
>NW_020962898.1:7811-9405 GCF_003031625.1 Empidonax traillii | reverse complement strand
ACCCACAGGATCAGTAGGTAAGGGAAGTTTTCAGTGGTACCTTTTCTCTGCATCTAGAAATAATAGCATTTTCCAACCTTTCCTTATTTTTTCCTCGTTCCCTTTGCATCTCTCAGCAATTAATAAAAATTACTTTTTGGTATCAACAGATAACTTCTGTGAGTTTTAGTTTTGCTCAAGGGAATATTCTAAGTTCTTCCTCCAATATTTAAGCAGATTATAACAGTAGACCATGGAAAAGTGGGAGGAACAGGGAGAAGGGTGGAAAAAGGGGAAGTGGTCTGACGGTCTGATGGTCCCATGGGGGTCTTTGGGCACAAGGGGGTTGGGAATGGGGGGGTGGCTCCCCTGAGCTCCCAACTGACTGTGGGGTGTTGGGGCTGCTGGATCCAATCTCAGCCTTGGCTTATGCCAACACTTTCAGTTTAGAGGAATTACAGAGGTGGGACTGAAACACTTTTGTCCCCCAGATTTTAAGGATGGCAAATCACTTCTATTGATAGAAATGAATTATTTAGGGTTACAAATGATCAGATAAAAGATCTTCATCAGAATTATTTACTGCACAATAGAAACACTAAAACTACCAGTAGTACAGCATAAGATTGGACAGCGCTCTACACTAAAGCAACTATTGAAACAATTCTACTTAAACTACCACAAAAGCAAGAATTATTCATTACAGAGGGATGGAACTCCCCCAGACCAACGCTCATGGGGAGATCTCTGCTCTCAACCTCCAGCACCGACCTTGGGGGGTCCCAGCCAAGGCAGGAATCTCCACACACCCCCCAAGAAGGGTTCTGTTGGCACAACCTGCCCCTGGAAAAGGGGACTGGCCCTTTCTGGTAGAAAGGGATGGACTGACAGTCACTGGACTCCAGGGGTTACCTCACCATCAGGGGGGTCATTCGGGGTGGGAGCAGCAGCTGAAGCTCTTCCTGCAGTTGGGGCCCTCGTAGGGCCTTCCCTTACTGGTGGGTCTGTTGGTGTCTGGTCAAGGCAGAGCTCCAGGTGAAGCTCATCCCACACTCCTCACACTTGTAGGGCCTCTCCCCAGTGTGGATGCGCCGGTGGGTGACGAGGTGGGAGTTCCGGTTGAAGCCCTTCCCGCAGTCGGTGCAGCGGAAGGGCCTCTCCCCTGTGTGTGTCTGCTCATGCCTGAGGAGATGTGAGCTGTTCCTGAAGCTCTTCCCACATTCCCCACACTTGTAGGGCCTCTCCCCAGTGTGGATGCGCTGGTGTCGGATCAGGGTGGAGCTGTCACTGAAGCTCTTCCCACATTCTCTACATGTGTAGGGTCGTTCCCCAGTGTGGATGTGCTTGTGGCGGATCAGGGTGGAGTTGCTCCTGAAGCTCTTCCCACATTCCCTACATGTGTAGGGCCGTTCCCCAGTGTGGATGAGCTGGTGGCTGAGGAGGTGGGTGCTCTTCCTGAAGCTCTTCCCACATTCCAAGCACCTGAAGGGCTTCTCCCTGCTGGGAGGCTGCTCAGGGACCACCAGCTCGGAGCTCCGGCTCAAGCTCCGGCCGCCTTCCCGGCACAGGACGGCTCTTTCCTCCTCACAGCTCCCTGGGCTGGCTTTGCAGCCCC
>NW_020962898.1:0-1528 GCF_003031625.1 Empidonax traillii | reverse complement strand
CCCATCTGCTGCCAAGCAAGGCCAGACATCGACTGCCACGGCCTTCACCAGCCCCCAAACACGGGGAGATAAAGGTCACACCTTGCTCACAATCACACACATTCTGTTAATGAACAAACAGTATCCACTAATGAGCAGATATTAATAAATACATCTTACTAATGACATTTTGTTGATGAGCAGACACACGGTGTAGTCTTCTCACAGTACATCTTTTACTCAAAAACACACATAGTTTTAGCTGATGAGGGATAAATAGAACATCAGGTTGAAGCTCTAGAGGCCAACTTTGCTCAGGGCCTGTTGTTCAGCCTCAGCACTTCAGTGGCAGACAGACAGGGCTTTATATCACACACAGTTTACACACTCATTAGATGTTCTCCCTTCACACAAATACATTACTTTGCTTTACGCACTCACACCCTCTCTCCCCAGTCCTTTTTTGGTCATTTGGGGTCTTCTTTGGGGGTCTCTGGTGGGTTTTCTGTGTCTGGTGCCCCCCCCAAAGTTGAGGTGTCCCCTTGTTGCCCTCAGTTCTGAGCAGGCACAGTGTCACTGGTTTTCACCACAAAGGTTGGAACGTTTGGGTTTGATCCTCTCTGGGTCCCCAGAGCTCAGCTGACATCCTGGTTCCTCGAGTTACATCCCTGATCCAATAAATCCTCCAGGACTTCTCCAAGATAATATTGTTCTTTATTTGCCCCTTGGGAAGGGCTGTGAGCAATGTTCTGTTTCTCACAAGCCAAGGGAGTCACAACCTGCCCCATCTGCTGCCAGACAAGGCCAGGTATCACTTCCAGGGCCTTGACCAGGATCTACAAACACACACAAAGATCAGACCCTGCTGACAATCACACAGATTTCACCAGTGAGCAGGTACAAAGAGTGTTCAGTGCTGAGCAGACACTAACATGGTTACTAAAAAGCTTTTAACACAGATACAGTTATAACACAGTTTTTAACACAGTTTTTAACACAGTTTTTAGAGAGTTTTTAACACAGATATAGTTTTAGCTGATGAGTGGTACATGGATAAACAGAACATCAGCTTGGGAAGGGTCACAGAAGGGTCAATTTGGGCCCAGGGCCTGTAATTCAGGCCTCACCACTTCAGGGACAGACAGACAGGGCTTTTGATTCCACACACATTTACACATTCAGCAGATATTCTTGCTCACTTTATCCATGTACTTGTAGGCAACTCTTGGCTCACATTTGGTACTAAAATGAGATGGAAATTTTCCCCCATGCCAAGAGTGTTTTAACTTGCATCAGAAGAGCAAAACAAGACTGAAGCATTTTGTTTCTGCAATCCAGTGGGAACCTCGTTCTGGTGACATTCCCAAAGGTACCCCAAATCCAGGGATTCCTGGATTCCACAGGATTCCACTCCCTTCCCTAGCCTGGTTTGTGCCACAAGGAAAAACCTCTGGCCACCCAGAGAAGGTATCCCCTAGACCAGGAGATATTTATACCCCCCTTTTCTGGGCAATTCAGTGCAATCCATCTGCCAACATTCACCTGGAAC
>NW_020962897.1:7962-9174 GCF_003031625.1 Empidonax traillii | reverse complement strand
ACATCCTGGACCTTTGATGAAAGAACTGGAATCACTAGTGGACAGTTGGCAAGCTCCTGTCAAATCTTCTGTCACAAGAAAGGAATTCCTTTGTGGAATTGTGTGATTGCATGTCCTGCCCTTGAGGCCGTATCCATCTGCCCTTGGCGGCAGCTTTCAAGGCACAGTTGGTGTTTGGGAGCAGTTCCGTGGAATCTGCGTCTCCAGCAGGGCTGAATCAGCAGTGGAAGCCTTGGAGAATTGGGGTGTCAGCAGTGAGGTCACCCCATGTTCTCATGTGCTCTCATTTGTGGGTGTGTTGTGGAGCGTGGACCCTCTTCTTTTGTCCAACTGGATGTAAATAAATCCCTGGGCTGCCCCCAGGAATGCCAGGGGAGCTCATTGATGTGCTGTCGAGGTCACTGAGGAGCTGGGATGTCTTGCAGTAAGAGTTGGACTCGGTGTTAAGGCCCTTTGGCAGCTGAAGTGACTCCCTGGGTTTTGGAGGCAGCTGCTCCATCAGCTTGCCAAGGTCATTCTTCCCGGGATCACTTCCTTATGAATGAAGGAGAGCTCCTGCCCTTGTATCTTGAATGAGATCAAGAGAGTGGATCTGGGAAAGCAGAGGCTGCTCAGACGGAACTTGTTACATTTTTATGGCCCAATTAGGATTTCTTATATTTTCAGCAAAATGCTCTTTGTAGTTTAAACTTTATTCCTTGACCTCCTGAAGAAATGCAATAACCAAACCCCCAGTGGGGCTCGATCCCTTTGTGCCCAGGCTGGGCTGTGACCCCAATTCCCTTATTCCAAATTCAAGCCATGAGGTTTCATAACATATCACCTGTAAGTTGTAACATCCTGTAGATGTGAGTAAAATATTATAATTATTGGTGATTGGTCAGCGGGCTCCTCTCTCCTTTCACAGTGCAGACATTCCTTTGTGGAATTCTGTGATTCCATGCCCTGCCCTTGAGGCCGTGTCCATCTGAGTTTGGTGGCAGCTTTGAGGAGCTGGTTTTTGGGAGGGTTGGCTTGTTGGGTGTGTGTCAGGGAGGGCTGAATAAACCAAAGGCACAGGAAATTGGTGGTGGCCTCAGTGAGGTCCCCCCGTGTCCCTGGTGTGCTGTGGTTTGTGGGCCACTGTGAAGATGAGGCCCCAAAGGCTCCCAGGCAGAGCTGCCCCCCTGGAGCCGCGGGGAGAGTTTGCAGGGGGTTTGTCAGGCGAGCAGT
>NW_020962897.1:0-1608 GCF_003031625.1 Empidonax traillii | reverse complement strand
GGAGAGTTTGCAGGGGGTTTGTCAGGCGAGCAGTGAGTGTTGGTGGGCAAGGGGAAGGCCTGCAGGAAGGTTTGCTGTGTGCCTTGGTGCAGCTGTGGCCTCAGGGCCTGAGGGGCTGCAGCCAGGAATGCTGAGGGAGCTGCCTGATGTGCTGGGGAGGCCACTGTGCTCCTCTTGCCATCAGCTGCTGGTGGGCACAGTGCCTGGGAGCGCTTGCTGAGGGCTGCCAGAGAGCTCCTGGCTTGGTTTCTGGAGGCAGAGCAGGAGGGAGTGCCTGGAGAAGTGGCCTGTGCTCAGGTGCCCTCATTGCCAGGGTTACGGTGCCTTTGGATCTCTCAGATTTACAGGCCAGGAGACTCTGTCATTGCAACTGTATTTTGTGACCTCATCAAGAAATACAAAGAATAAACAACACCAGGGCTTGGTCTCTTTTTGCCCAGACTGGTCTGTGACATCAATTCACTTGGTCAGCATTCAGACCATATGGCTACATAACTTATAACCCATAATTCTTAATATATCTTTTTTCTTGTGAGGAAAAACCTCTGATTACCAGAGGAAGGTCAATGTGCTTCCCTCTCCTTGTCTGTCCTGGTGTGGGTGTTCCTGTGTCCTGTGGAGAAGCCTCCAAGCCTGAGCAGAGCAGGTGGTGGTGGATCTGCTGGGGGTGCTTTTGTGGCTGGGCTGATGTTCTGAACCTTGCACATTGGAGGTTTGAGCTTCACCATTTCCATCAGGGTCATGGATTAAGGGCAAGCTCGGCAAGACTGTAGATGAGCCCAAGCTGAGTGTTGTGTTTGTTTCTGTGGAGGGAAGGGATGGCAGCCAGAGGGGCCTGGCCAGGCTGGGCAGGAGGAGCTGTGTGATCCTCCTGAAATTGCTCAGGGCCAAGAGCTGGTGGGTTGTGTGAGTGCCTAAGAGGGCTGCAGGCTGGTGGGGACTGTTTGAGAGCAGCCCTGTGGAGAAGGCTTGGAGGGCATTGGTGGGTGAAGAAGTGAATGGGAGCCAGGAATGTGCCCTGGCAGCCCAGAAACCCCCCGTGTCCTGGGCTCGTGCCCACAGTGTGGGCAGGAGGGAGAAGGAGGGGATTGTGCCCCTGTGCTGATTTGTGGTGAGATTGTCCAAGGGGGCCAATGACATCCTGGCCTGCATCAAGAACAGGATGGCAGCAGGAGCAGGGCAGTGATCCTTCCCCTGGAATCAACACTGGTGAGGCCACCCCTTGAGTGTTGTGTTCAGTTCTGGGCCCCTCAGGTCAGGAAGGACATGGAGGGGCTGGAGCAGGGGCAGAGAAGAGAGACCAGGCTGGGGAAGGGCCTGGAGCACAAGTGCTGTGAGGAGAGGCTGAGGGAGCTGGGGTTGTTTAGTGTGGAGAAGAGGAGGCTCAGGGGTGACCTCATCACTCTCTTCAACTCCCTGAGAGGAGGTTGTAGCCAGGTGGGGGTCGGTCTCTTCTCCCAGGCAATCAGCAGCAGGACAAGAGGGCACGGGCTTAAGCTGTGCCAGGGGAGGTTTAGGTTGGATATTAGAAAGAAGTTCTTTGCAGAGAGAGTGATCAGGCATTGGAATGGCCTGCCCAGAGAGGTGGTGGATTCCCCGTCCCTGGAG
>NW_020962896.1:7490-9100 GCF_003031625.1 Empidonax traillii | reverse complement strand
GGGGTGCTGGTGGGTGCCAGTTGTCCCTGAGTCAGCAGTGCCCTGGCAGCCAGGAGGGACATCCCTGTGCTGGGGGCAGCAGGGAGGGGATTGTCCCGCTCTGCTCTGCCCTGGGGCGGCCTCACCTCAACATTGGGGCAGTTTGGGGGGACACAATGGAAGGGAGAGATTGAGCCATTGGAGAGTGTCCAAAGGAGGCAGCAAAGATGGGGAAGGGCCTGGATTTGAAGGCGTGTGAGGACACTGAGGGCACTTGGTGTGTTCAGCTGGAGAAGAGGAGACTGAGGGGAGACCTCACTGCAGTCACAACTTCCAGGGCAGGGGCAGAGGAGGGGCAGGACTGAGCTCTGCTCTGGGAGGACCAGGGACAGGACTGAGGGAATGGCCTGGCGTTGTCAGGGCAGGGTTAGGCTGGATCTTGGAAAAAGGTTCTTCCCCCAGAGTGTGGTTGGCACTGAACAGGCTCCCCAGGGCAGTGGGCACCGAACCAAGGCTGACAGAGCTCAACAAGTGTTTGGATGATCCTCTCAGGCTCATGGTGTGAGCCTTGGGGATGATCTTGTGCAGGGCTGAGGGTTGGACTGGATGGTCCTTGTGGGTCCCTTCCAACTCAGCACATTCTGTGACTCTGTGATTATCAACCCTGTGTTCAGCACAGTTCCAAAACACAGCCCTGCACTGGCCAAGGGGAAGAAATTCAACTGGACTCCCCCTGAAACCAGCACAGCCATTCTGGGCTCTCACACAAACATCCCACAGTCCATTTGTCACCTGGAACCAGGGACTCTCAGTTCCTGCTTCCCCAGCCCAGGGATGGTGTCCTTGTCTGCTCATTCCTCCACACTCTCTTCTCAGTGATGGCATCTTAACCAGACAAGCCCCTGGGAACAATTTACTTCTCAGTCTTTAATTCTTTTGTGGTTTATTAAGCAGATCTCAGAAGTGTATTCAGAGTGAATATATTATATGGAAGAAGCAATGAGAAAATGTTTCCTTTTTTATGGACTGCTTACTTTTTTCCTTTTTTTACATTGATATCAGAAATCCCCAGTTGATATTTATCCCAGGCACCTCCTAATTCAGTCTGAAGAGATACGAAAATCAAGACCTTTTATGTCTGGCAATTCATCAGATTTTATCCCTATCCCCACCCCACCATTCCCTCATCCAACCCCTGGGACTCAAAGCAGCCTTGGGCCAATCTGAGCTTCCTCCACTAAAGGCTGGGCCTGCAGGTTTCATCTCCTTGGAACCAACTCCCACCTGCTTGGCTTGGAGAAAGAGCTGCAGGAGACACAGAGGGATGTTCATTTATTGCCAGCAAACAAAACCAGAGGAAGGCACAGCTTAGTAAAAAATCCCTTAATCCTCTGTTGTATACTAAGTCCACATTGGCTCCACTGAAATCCACTTTGCACAGCAGATAGTCTGAGACCAATGGCAAACCCCTTCTGTGTCAAGCACAGATCCCAAGATCCCCCAAACACTCCCTGCCCTGGATTCTGTCCATATTTGCCCTTTGCACACAGCGAGTCACACACTGAAGTCCCAAGTTCCCACGATCCACAGAGGGAGGAAAAGGAGAAAGTGAAGGAATTCCTGTGCTGTGC
>NW_020962896.1:0-1206 GCF_003031625.1 Empidonax traillii | reverse complement strand
TGTGCCCTGGGCCCCATTATGATGTCACAGCCCATTTTCTCCATTCTGGAACAGCCCCTGGAAACCAAAGATCCAACCTCACAGAATGTCACAGTGCAGCCCCCACCATCTGCCCTGGGACTCTTTGTGATGTCACAGCCTTTCCCCCAGGAAAGAAAGCCTGTAACCTTTGGGTTTCAGGTGCGGTTGCTGGGCCACCCTGGGCACTCCATGGGCAGCAAGAGCTTTCTGTCCTGGCACCTTTTTTCTGGCAAGAATATTTGACCATATTCAGTTTTGGGAGTCTCACCAGCAAGTTCAGTGCAGGGTTCCGAATAGCAAACAAAAGCGCTTCCACCAAGGAAAGCAAGCCCTTCCCCTGGTCTCTCATGTGCATTTGGGGGGCCACTGTTGGCACTCCATGGGCAGTAAGAGTGTTCTGTTCTGCCACCTTTTGTCTGGCAGGAATCTTTGTCCAGATTCAGATTTAGCAGTCGGACTGGCAATTCCAGCGCGGGGCTCCTGCAAGCAAACAACAGCCCTGCCCTCCAGGAAAGAAACCCCTTCCCCTCGACCTCTTTTCCTGTTCCTTCAAATACAACCTGCAGGGCAGCTTTCTGCCGTCTCTTCTCTTGGGAATTGGGAAGATAGACCCGCTCCCATGTTAAACACCTCAGGCAAAACCACCCTGTTAACACCTTTCCCAACCTTCCCCAACCTTTTCCAAAGCCAAGATGGGGAAAGAACTGTTGGAATATTATTAATATAATAAATAAGTAGTTTGCATGGACCAAGAGACACGAATACGGTGTGTAACAGAATGCTGATGGGGATGCTGAGACTCCTGTCTGTGCCCCAGGAGCTGCTGTGCCCTTCAGAGGGGCTGGGGCTGTGGGGGGAGTGCCCAGAGCTCTGCAGCTCCCTGGGGTGGGCACTGCTGTGGGGCCAGAGCAGACTGGGCTGCTCCACCAGTTGACCTCGAGAATGAAATCACTTCTAATTTCCTTCTGAAAAACTATTAAGGATATGTGCTGTGTCCTGAGCACTAAACTGGAACTGTGGGATGGTTTTGGTGCCAGGAATATTGAGAAGGCTGGGCAGTGTCCCTGGGACACCTCTCCCAAACCCTTGCAAAGGCCAGAGCCATCCCAGAGGTTCCTGGGGCCTTGGCAAAGACAGACATGGAACCAGTCTGCAAACAGGGCAGCAAGGAGGCTTGGCAGAGTT
>NW_020962895.1:7286-8912 GCF_003031625.1 Empidonax traillii | reverse complement strand
CCCACATTGTCCCCACGCTGTCCCCACGTGTCCCCACCGTGTCCCCACACTGTCCCCATCCTGTCCCCCTGTGTCCCCACCCTGGCCCCACCCTGTCCCCACACTGTCCCCCTGTGTCCCCACCCTGTCCTCACACTGTCCCCACACTGTCCCCACGCTGTCCCCACAGGAACGCGGCGCTGGACGTGGAACCCGTTTACGCCTTCCGTGGGCACAGGTAGGGGACACCCACCCCGTAGGGGACATCGGGGGTGGGTTGGGGTGGCCTGGGGGGGCTCTGTCACAGCGTCCCTGCCCCACAGGGGTCCCGTGCTGGCCGTGGCCATGGGCTGTGACAGCGTGGGGTGGCCTGGGGGGCTCTGTCACAGTGTCCCCCACCCCACAGGGGTCCCGTGCTGGCCGTGGCCATGGGCTGTGACAGCGTGGGGTGGCCTGGGGGGGCTCTGTCACAGCGTCCCTGCCCCACAGGGGTCCCGTGCTGGCCGTGGCCATGGGCTGTGACAGTGGGCTGTGCTGCAGCGCCGGGGTGGACGCCCAGATCCGCTGCTGGCGCCTGCCCGACCTCGACATGGACCCCTACGACGGCTACGGTGGGTGGGGAGGGGACAGGGGGGGGGGTCACACCTGCTGCTTTCTGACCCTGAGGGGACACGGGGACGTTGGGATGGGGGCGGTGGGGTGCCCAGCCCACGGTGTCACAGAGGAAATGGGGGCAAGATTAGTGGGGTCTGGTTGCTGAGGTGACTGTCCCCAGACCCCGGGGGGCTGAGCGGGGGACATGGGGACATGGGGACAAGGCTGATGGGGTCTGTCCCCATGTCCCCAGACCCCGGGGTGCTGAGTGGGGTCCTGGGGGGACACAGGGACATGGGGACAAGGCTGATGGGGTCTGTCCCCATGTCCCCAGACCCCGGGGTGCTGAGTGGGGTCCTGGAGGGCCACGGGGACGCCGTGTGGGGTTTGGCCTTCAACGCGTCCGGGGAGCGCTTGGCGTCCTGCTCGGCCGACGGCACCGTCCGCATCTGGGACCCCCGGCGCAGAGACGGGGCCTGCCTGGGGGTCTATGATGGCCACACTGGTGAGGGGGGCACCTGGGGGGGCACCTGGGCACCTGGGATACACCTGGGGTACACCTGGGGGAGCACCTGGGACACACCTGGGCATCCTGGGGACACAGCTGGGCATTTGGGGACACACCTGGGGACACACCTGGGTACCCTGGGGACACAGCTGGGCAGCCTGGAACACCTGGGGACACACCTGGGCACTCTGGGGACACACCTGGGCGCCCTGGGGACACACCTGGGGACACACCTGGGCACCTTGGGGACACATCTGGGTACCCTGGAACACACCTGGGACACACCTGGGTACCCTGGGGACACACCTGGGTACCCTGGGGACACACCCAGGTGCCCTGGGGACACGCTGTGACCCCCCCCCCCAGAACACGGTGTCCCCACGTCGGTGACGTTCTCGGCCACGCAGCCGGCCCACGCGGTGGCCTCGTTCCGCTCGGGCTGCGCCGTCATCTACGACCTGGAGGCCGCCCGGCCCGCCCTGGTGCTCGAGGCCCGCCCTGCCCCCGGTGAGTGACCGTCACCCAGGTGTCCCCTGGGTCACCCT
>NW_020962895.1:0-1213 GCF_003031625.1 Empidonax traillii | reverse complement strand
CTCATGTCCCCCACGTCCCCCGTGTCTCCCCGTGTCCCCCCCGTGTCCCCACCTCATGTACTCCCTGCGGTTGACGCGGCAGAACATGATGAACCCGTTCACGCATTTCCTCTTTCGCCCGTGGGGTCCCCCCCGGCCCCGGGGACCCCCCCGGGTCCCCTCTGCGCCATCGCCCGGCGTGGCCTCCTCCGGCTCCTGCTGCGGGGACAGCCGTGTCCCCCCCGGGGGTGGCACTGGGGACATCCGTGTGCCCCCCGGGGGTGGCACTGGGGACAGCCGTGTCCCCCCAAGGGTGGCACTGGGGACATTCGTGTGCCCCGGGGGTGGCACTGGGGACATCCGTGTGCCCCGGGGGTGGCACTGGGGACATCCGTGTGCCCCCCAGGGGTGGCACTGGGGACATCCGTGTCCCCCCCGGGGGTGGCACTGGGGACATCCGTGTCCCCCCCAGGGGTGGCACTGGGGACATCCGTGTCCCCCCCAGGGGTGGCACTGGGGACATCCGTGTGCCCCCCAGGGGTGGCACTGGGGACATTCGTGTCCCCCCCAGGGGTGGCACTGGGGACATCCGTGTCCCCCCCAGGGGTGGCACTGGGGACAGCCGTGTGCCCCCCAGGGGTGGCACTGGGGGTTTGGGGGGCACCAAGGGACAGCCGTGTCCCCCCAGGGGTGGCACTGGGGACATCCGTGTCCCCCCCGGGGGTGGCACTGGGGACATCCATGTCCCCCCCAGGGGTGGCACTGGGGACATCCGTGTGCCCCGGGGGTGGCACTGGGGACATCCGTGTGCCCCCCAGGGGTGGCACTGGGGACATCCGTGTCCCCCCCAGGGGTGGCACTGGGGACATCCGTGTCCCCCCCAGGGGTGGCACTGGGGGTTTGGGGGGCACCAAGGGACATCCGTGTCCCCCCCAGGGGTGGCACTGGGGGTTTGGGGGACACCAAGGGACATCTGTGTCCCCCCCAGGGGTGGCACTGGGGGTTTGGGGGACACCAAGGGACATCCGTGTGCCCCCCAGGGATGGCACTGGGGGTTTGGGGGGCACCAGGGGACATCCGTGTGCCCCCCAGGGGTGGCACTGGGGGTTTGGGGGCACCAAGGGACATCCGTGTGCCCCGGGGGTGGCACTGGGGGTTTGGGGGACACCAAGGGACATCCGTGTCCCCCGGGGGTGGCACTGGAGGTTTGGGGGGCACCAGGGGACATCCGTGT
>NW_020962894.1:8044-9671 GCF_003031625.1 Empidonax traillii | reverse complement strand
ACCCACCGCCCCTCGCGCTCCCTTTGGGGGTCCCGGCCCCTCTTTTCCCCCTCTCCCCCCTTTCCCACCCTGTCCCCCCCCACTCACCCACCCGAGACCTCCACGTGTGCGACCACCGGGACGGAGCACGTGAAAAGGGAGAGGGAGGAAAGGGAGGGGATAAAGGAGGAAAGGGAAAAGAAAGAGGATCGGCCCGCCCCATCGGGCGGGGAATCGGCCGGAAGAAGCTCGTCCCGAAACTCATGTTTGGTTATGGGTTATTTTTTTCCTGGGGGATAGGAGTGAATGTTTGGATCTTGCAGGAGCCCAAAGCTGAGCCGCAGATGCCCCTTGGGGGGATGTTGGGGGTCCCCGGGAGGTGTTTTTGGGGGTGCCGGGCTGGGTTGCCGGCGGTGGGCGGGGGGATGCGGGTCCCCCCCGCGCTGGGGTTGGTGTTGCTGGGTCAGTCCCCACTCTTCTGACCTCTCCCACCCATTTACCATGAACCTCACTCCTCCTCCTCCTCCACCTTTTGGGGTGTCCCACTCCCCTCCCACTCAGTTTGGGGTCCCACCACCCCTCTTATCCCCTCTGACCCCCCTTTTCCCACCGACCTCCCCCTTCCCACCCCCCGCTCACCCGAGAGCTCCTCGCCCGCAGCCGGGGGGGCTCCCAGCACCACCAGTGCCCAGAGAAACCCCCCAGAAAAGGGGTTGGGTGGGGTCCTGGGTGGGCTCTGAGTGTGTTTGGGGGTTTCTTGAGAGGCTTTGGGGAGGTTCTGGGGGGTCCCGACCCCTTTTGGGGTGAATTGGGTACCTATTGAGGGGCAGGTGCCCTCCCAAAGCCCCCCCAGAGTGGGTGACACGGGGGGAACACAGGGGGGTCCCCATTCCTGATCCATCCCAGGGCCGGTTCTGCCCCCCCAAACTCGGCTCCACCCCTTGGGATCCTCCAAACCCCCCCAGTGCCCCCAATAACCAGAACTGGGGAGAACTGGGAAGCTGCCACCCAGTAACCAGAACTGGGGCAACTGGGATCATAGTGGGAGCACCTGGGCCCCTACTGAGGTCATACTGGGATCATCCTGGGAGTGACTGCAATAATACTGGGAGTGTGTGGGAGGGACTGCAGCCATACTGGGGATGAGTGGGATCAAACTGGCTTTGTACTGGAAGTGTCTGGAAGTTTCTGGGATCATACTGGAGGTGACTGTTATCCTTCTGAGATCAAACTGAGATCATACTGGGAGCAGCTGGTTCTATGCTAGGGGCAACTGGGAACTAGTAGGACCCCACTGGGAGGAATTGGAAGCAACTGGAACCATGCTGGGCACAACTGGGATCATACTGGGTACAACTGAGCCCACAGTGAGGGTGAATGGGGTCATACTGGGAGTGGCTGGGAGCATTCTGAGGGCAGTTGGGACCATGCTGGTGCAACTGGGATATACTGGGACCACACTGGGACCACACTGGGAGTGACTGGGAGTGGCTGTGAGCAACTGGGATCGTGCTGGAATCCTGGCAAAGAGATTTCTTCCTTAAAATCCTCCTCTTGGCCAGAGAAGCCTCGGTGCCATCGCAGATGTTTCCTGCGGTGTTGGAGCATTCCCAGGAGCACAAATCCACAGGGATCTGCTGCAAAGTCG
>NW_020962894.1:0-1068 GCF_003031625.1 Empidonax traillii | reverse complement strand
CCCACCCTGTGACACGGGACACCCATCCCTGAGGGGCTGGGCACCAGCACCCTGGGATGCTCTGAATTAAGCTCTGAACTTCCCAGAGCCGCCTGCATTTTTTTATTTAAGACCTTTTTAAAAGCCTTAAAGGTTTTAAAACGCTTTAAAAGGTTTGGTTGTAACCTCTAATCAGCGTTCAGAGAAAGACTCACACGCTCTCTGTTCTAAGAGAAATTGTTTTTAATTTAGTGGGGAAAGGAAGACAAAAAAAGGAAAGGAGATAAAAAAAAGATAAAAAAGATAAAGGAGAAAACAAATTAAAAATATAAAGAAGATTAAAAAAGATAAAAAGAAAAATATAAAAATATTAAAAATAATTAAAAATATTAAAAAAGACAAAAATATTAAAATATTTTAAAAACGTAAAAATAAGATAAAAAATATTATAAAAGGATAAAAAAGACAAAAAGAAGATAAAAAAGATAAAAAATGATGATAAAGGAAGATAAAAAAGATAAAAATATAAAAAATATAAAAAAGATTAAAAAACGATTAAAAATATGAAAATGATAAAAAAAGAAGATAAAAAAGATTAAAAGGATTTTAAAAAAGATTTAAAAAAGATAAAAAAAGGATTATAAAAAAGGGGACCCCCACCCTGCTGCACAGACCTCCCCCACAGGAGCGACCCGGTACTCAGGGGGGGCTTCTCCCCGCCCCAGCAACGCTCAAATCGTTATAAATATGGAACCGACCACCAAAAATGCGTTTTACAGACACAAAAGGACCCAACCCAACGAGTGCCCCCGGCCTGGTTTCTTCCCCAGCCCCTCGGGAGGTGACAAAAACCCCCAGGGAGCTGCACACACGCACCCACCCCTTTCCATGGGGCTGGAGACCCGCCTGGAGATCCCAAACCTGCTGCAAGAGGGACCTTTTTGGGGTTTGGGTCCCCCCCAGAACTCACCTGTCGTGCCCCACCATCACCTGCAGCGCTGGGGACTCTCCGGAACGCCGGGGCACAGCTCTGGGACACCCAAAATGGGACAGTCCTGGCCCGTCCCACAGACCTGGGCAAGGGACAGA
>NW_020962893.1:7833-9427 GCF_003031625.1 Empidonax traillii | reverse complement strand
GGCAGCTTTCAAGGCACAGTTGGTGTTTGGGAGCAGTTCCGTGGAATCTGCGTCTCCAGCAGGGCTGAATCAGCAGTGGAAGCCTTGGAGAATTTGGGTGTCAGCAGTGAGGTCACCCCATGTTCTCATGTGCTCTCATTTGTGGGTGTGTTGTGGAGCGTGGACCCTCTTCTTTTGTCCAACTGGATGTAAATAAATCACTGAGCTACCCCCAGGAATGCCAGGGGAGCTCATTGATGTGCTGTGGAGGTCACTGTTCTCCTCCAGATTGCACTGGACGGAGCTCAGGTTAAGGGGGATGTCAGTGTTGCCTCTGTAGCACCAAGATGCAGGAGAAGAGGAAACAGAACCAAGTTTGCCTTGTGCAGGCTGAGTTTGTGATTAGGGAAAATGCCTTCCCAGAAAGGGCTGTGCAGCCCTGGCACAGGCTGCCCAGGGCAGTGGTGGAGTCCCCATTGCTGCAGGGATGTAAGAACTGTGTAGATGTGGCACTTGGTGGTGGGTTAGTGGTGGCCTTGGCAGTGCTGGAGCAGGTTGGACTCAGTGATCTCTTCCATTTCTGTCCTTTGCAGCCCAAAGGTTTGTGAGGTTTGCTGGTTCACTGAGGAGCTGGGATGTCTTGCAGTAAGAACTGGACTCGGTGTTAAGGCCCTTTGGCAGCTGAAGTGACTCCCTGGGTTTTGGAGGCAGCTGCTCCATCAGCTTGCCAAGGTCATTCTTCCCGGGATCACTTCCTTATGAATGAAGGAGAGCTCCTGCCCTTGTATCTTGAATGAGATGAAGAGAGTGGATCTGGAAAAGCAGAGGCTGCTCAGACGGAACTTGTTACATTTTTATGGCCCAATTAGGATTTCTTATATTTTCAGCAAAATGTTCTTTGTAGTTTAAACTTTATTCCTTGACCTCCTGAAGAAATGCAATAACCAAACCCCCAGTGGGGCTCGATCCCTTTGTGCCCAGGCTGGGCTGTGACCCCAATTCCCTTATTCCAAATTCAAGCCATGAGGTTTCATAAGGTATCACCTGTAAGTTGTAACATCCTGTAGATGTGAGTAAAATATTATAATTATTGGTGATTGGTCAGCAGGCTCCTCTCTCCTTTCACAGTGCAGACATTCCTTTGTGGAATTCTGTGATTCCATGTCCTGCCCTTGAGGCCGTGTCCATCTGACTTTGGTGGCAGCTTTGAGGAGTTGGTTTTTGGGAGGGTTGGCTTGTTGGAGGTGTATCAGGGAGGGCTGAATAAACCAAAGGCAAAGGAAATTTGTGGTGCCCTCAGTGAGGTCCCCCCGTGTCCCTGGTGTGCTGTGGTTTGTGGGCCATTGTGAAGATGAGGCCCCAAAGGCTCCCAGGCAGAGCTGCCCCCCTGGAGGCGCGGGGAGAGTTTGCAGGGGGTTTGTCAGGTGAGCAGTGAGTGTTGGTGGGCAAGGGGAAGGCCTGCAGGAAGGTTTGCTGTGTGCCTTGGTGCAGCTGTGGCCTCAGGGCCTGAGGGGCTGCAGCCAGGAATGCTGAGGGAGCTGCCTGATGTGCTGGGGAGGCCACTGTGCTCCTCTTGCCATCAGCTGCTCGTGGGCACAGTGCCTGGGAGCGCTTG
>NW_020962893.1:0-1631 GCF_003031625.1 Empidonax traillii | reverse complement strand
GGCTGGGCCCAGAGCCTTGGGGTGAGTGTCCCAAAGGGCAGATGGAACAAGTGTGCAGTGCTGTAGCCCAGGAGCTGCATCCCTTGGGCCAGCCCTGAAAAGAGGAGTGGTGATGGCCATGGCCATGTCCTGGAGTTGAGCAAGGGCAGGGGCACAGTGCTGTTTGTGGGGAGGGGTCAGCCCAGGCAGAAGGAATGTCTGGGGGTCAATTGGATCAATTGCTTTGTTATCAGAAAATGCCTGTGTGGTCCTGGTGAAGGATAAGCAGGAACAGATGTGACCACGTAGATTGGTGGGAAATGGGGCCAGAAGTCTGCAGGTCAGGACTGGGACAAGTGCTGTGATCAAGTAGTTGGATGTGACTCTTTCTGTCTCCTCAGCACTGGTGGTGTCCCATGTGAGGTCTGTGGGAAGAGCTGGGCTCTCCAGTGGAAGAAGCTCCTGGAACTTGGGGAATGCAGAGCAGGGAATGGGCACAAAGATCCTGAAGGGGCTGGAGCATCTTGGCTGGAGGAGAGGCTGAGAGAGCTGGGACTGCCAGGAGACAAGGCTGGCCAGGGCAGGGTCATCAGTGGGGGTGAATCCCTGGTGGCAGGGAAGGAAGTGGAGGGAGCCCAGCTCTTGTCAGCAGAGCACACGGGCAGGAGAAGGGGCCACTGGTAACAGGGGAAAGAGATGGAATTCCAGAGGCCAAGAAGACAAGCCTTGTTTGGTGTGAGGGAGGTCACAGAGTGGAAGAGGAGGTGGAGTCTCTGTCCTGGCAGATCTAACACTGAACTGTCCATGGCCTTGGAAAACCTGCTCTGGCTTGTTTTGCTTGAACAGGAGAGTTGAAAAACGTGCACTACAGAGTTCCTGTCCAACGTGATGTTTTTGTGTCTCTGACATTTATTGGGAGGACTGAAGAGTCCTGCTGGGTTATTGAGTTTGTGCAGTGTGTGCTGGCCCAGAGAGACTTTGGCAGAGGCTGTGCAGGAGAGCATTGTTGTGGGGAAGCCTTTGGTGCAGCAGGTTTGTGTGTAATGTCCTGGAATGGTCCCAACCCTGTGCAGTCTGTGTGTTAATGGTTGTGATAGATTTGTTAAGAAAGGTCTTATAGCCATTTTCACCAACCCCAATGGCCTGTTGAATCCTGGCTTGTGCTCAGTGAGTTTGGCAGACCAATAAAACAGAAAAGAAGATGAGTCACGACAGACTGTGATGCAGGAGAAGTTTATTGAGACAACAGAGAGAAAAGGAACAAGCAGCCAGGGGAAGGGATCTGGTCTGACGGGCCAGGAGGGCGACCATCAGCCGAGGTCCTTCCCTTGCAGGAGATTTCTCCAGAGCCCCCAGGTCTTCCTGCTGCCCTTGTTGGGAGCAGCCCAGCGGAGGTGGCCGATGGTGTGTGTGTTGTGAGAAGGTGTTTGCAGCAGAGGGGACTGGGCAGAACCCAAGGGGCGCTGGAGAGAAGGAAGGGGGAGAAGAGGAGGAGGGAGCCGGGCCATGTTTGCAGCAGGGCAGGCTGGCCCCTTCCCTGCTTCCTTGCTGGGAGCCCTGAGAGCAGGAGCTGGAAGTGCTGAGGCCATGGGAGAGCCTTGGGCTGGAGAGGAATCCCTGTTGCAGGTGGAGGATTGCAGGTGGTGGGTGGT
>NW_020962892.1:7265-8898 GCF_003031625.1 Empidonax traillii | reverse complement strand
GCCTGGCTGTGGGTGTTGTTGCCTTAAGAGACCATGGAGAAAAAGACTCCAGGCCAATTTAGGTAGGAGATAAGATAAAGAGACCTGGTCCTTTAATGAGTTGTTAGGCCTAGAGGAACACATACCATGTGTGCCCCCCCAGACAGGGGTTCTAGGATTTTATAATAAGGTCCATCCAATCCCAGGTTTATGCAGCCCTTGTTCTGCCCCATTCTGCCCCCTGACACACCCCTTCAGGAACTGGGTTTGGTGTCTTTGGGACCCCTTCTTCCTCATCTTCATCTTCTTCACAGCACACACAATCCTGGGAGTTCCTAAAAAGTTCTGCCTAGAAGGTCACTGTGTCTGGGTGATATCTTCTGGCTGCTTTTCTACAATTCTACCTTGAAAAGGAGACTAAAAACGTAGTTTTAGAGGGATTGATATGGAATGGGGTAGTAGGGTTGGGTATGTGTAAATACTCTGTTAAGGGATATAATACACCTACATTAAAATATATTCATTAAACAACTAGTTCTAAAATCTACAAAAATTAAAAAACAAACAAACAAACAAACAAACAAAAAGGTCTGGGATATAAGTGTGAATTGACTCTGGTGTGAGTGTTGTTATTGTGAATCTATAATTCAGCCTCTGTTCAATTGTAGTAAAAGCTATTCAATCCCTTGATAACTGTTAAGCTGGTGAATGATTAAATGGTACTAAGCTCTTTTGTCCCCTTATCTTTGGATCCAAACCCTTTGCACCCTGACCCTCTTGCATCCCAAAGCTCTGTGAAAATCATTCCCTTTCATACGAAAAAAAACAGCTATTTTTTGGGAGCTGTTCTTTGAAATTTTCCTCCTCAGCTAAACTACAAAATCTCCAATTAACTGTTGAAGACATGAAGACAATAAAAAAAAAAGGAAAATAATTTTTTTTCTGTCTTTTAATGAGCCCCACGGTGTGTTTAGAGACAAGTCCATCATCCTGAGGTACTGAGAGAAGATTGAAGAAGCTGCTCAAGAAGTCAGAAGCCAAACCCCAGATCCTGATGTGTCCACACATCTCTGCCTGGGTGTGGGTGTGAACTGACTGTGGTGTGAGTGTTGTTATTGGGAATCTATGATTCAGTCCCTGTTCAATTGTAGTAAATGCTACTGAATCCCTGTTAAAAGAGAATGTTGGAAGTGTTGAAAGCTGGTCAGTGATTAGGTGCTACTAATCTCTTTTGCGCCCTTTACTTTGTGTCCAAATCCTTTGCACCCTGACCCTTTTCCCAAGGCTCTATGGAAATCATTCCCTGTCATAGAAAAATTATATTTTTGTGACTTCCACTTTAAAATCTTCCTCTTTAGCTAAACCACAAAACAACTCCAATTAGCTGTAGGAATCTTGAAGACATAAAGACAATTAAAGGAATGAAATAATTTGTTTTTCTGTTAATGAGCCCCACAGTGTGTTCAGAGACAAATCCATTGTCCTCAACTACTGAGAGAAGATTGAAGAAGCTGCTCAAGAAGTCAGAAGCCAAACTGCCAGTCCCTTGAAGCATTGCTGGGCCCCACTGAGGGCAGGCACTGACAAAGCCTCCCCAGGGACTCCTGAGAGCAGATCCTTGCAGGCCAGGAGTGCAGGCAGACAAAGGAAAGTG
>NW_020962892.1:0-1258 GCF_003031625.1 Empidonax traillii | reverse complement strand
GCAGCTGAGCTGCTGCCCAGAGCCTTTGGCTCCCTGCACTCAGGGCCTCCAAGGAGCTGCTGCAGAGTCCCTGGGGAGGCTTTGTCAGGAGGGGCCCTCGGGGGGCTCCTTAAGGCTTCAAGGGCCTGCAGGATTTTCAGAGCAATTGGGGGTTTGCTTTTGGTTCTGCATCTCTGAGAGGTTTGTGCAATCATTGCCTCCAATTATCTGCTGCAACGAGTCCCCTGAGAGACTCTGTCAGTTGTGACAGTCACTGTAGCTCATTAATGTTTCAAGGCACTCAAGGTAAATTTGTTTAGACACTTCTTTTTGACTCTGAGTCTTTGAGAGGCTTGTTCAGTCCTGGCCTCCAATTATCTGCTCTAATGAGTCCCTTGAGAGCCTTTGTCAGGGATGGCCCTCAGTGGGGCTTGTTAAAGCTTCAAGGTATTACAGGTTTGTTAAGATACTTTCCCTTTTCCTTTGACTCTGAGTTTTGAAGAGGTTTGTACAATAATTGATTCCAATTCTCTGCTTTAATTAGTCTCTGGGGAGACTATGTCAGCAGTGACACCCAGTGGGGCTCATTAATGCTTCGAGATACTCAAGGGTTTTGAAGGAATTTTTCCTTTTGAAAGTGAGTTTTTGAGAGGTTTGTTCAGTCCAGGCCTCCAATTATCTGCTCTAATGAGTCCCTTGAGAGCCTTTGTCAGGAATGGCCCTCAGTGGGGCTCGTTAAAGCTTTAAGGTACCACAGGTTTGTTAAGGTACTTTGCCTTTTTTTTTGATTCTGAGTTTTGAAGAGCTTTGTGCAATCATGGCCACCAATTCTCTGCTTTAATTAGTCTCTGGAGAGACTTTGCTTGTAGTGACACTCAGTGGGACCCATTAATGCTTCCAGATACTTTGGGTTTTCCTTCTGACTTTCCCTTATGGACAGGTTTGTACAATCTCCCCTCAGTCCCTGA
Organism: Empidonax traillii; assembly: GCF_003031625.1. NCBI lineage: Eukaryota > Metazoa > Chordata > Aves > Passeriformes > Tyrannidae > Empidonax > Empidonax traillii. Next base: position 311 of record NW_020962892.1, on the reverse strand, counting down.
GGTTCAAGGACTCAGCACCAAAAGCCCCCCGGGGCTCCCTCAGATAAAGCAAGTCCTGACAAACCATGGCCCTTCCTGTGATGTCCCTCTTGTCTTGACAGTAAATTAGGATTGTTGTCTCATGGAATCAGGGGACCATTGTGACACTGCCCAGAGCCTTTGTCTGCCTGCACTCCTGGCCTGCAAGGATCTGCTCTCAGGAGTCCCTGGGGAGGCTTTGGCAGTGCCTGCCCTCAGTGGGGCCCAGCAATGCTTCAAGGGACTGGCAGTTTGGCTTCTGACTTCTTGAGCAGCTTCTTCAATCTTCTCTC
>NW_020962891.1:16456-17534 GCF_003031625.1 Empidonax traillii | reverse complement strand
CTCTGCCCTGTCCTCCCAGCCCAGGATCCCTTTCACCTCCTGCTCCCTTCTCCTGCCTGCCCTTGCTGCCTGCAGCTCCTGCCCTGCTCTGCCATAGGGCCACTTCCTCTGCCCTGCAGGCACTGGGAGAGGCCTTCTGAAAGATCCTACAAGCTGTGGGATGTGGCAGCTTTAGCAGATCCCTGCAGGAAGGGAAGTTACAGTGTCCTCCAGCCAGAGAATTCTTCATTCAAATCCTGGGAAGGTTTCTCCTGTAGTGAGAGCTCAGTTCCCTCCCAGCCCGGGCTGCCTCTCATCTCTCTGCCTTCTCTCCTGTGCCCTGGGTGCTGCAGGCAGTGCCCTCAGCCCTGCTGGGCTGTGCAGAGGAGCTGCTCAGCAGCAGAGCTGTGTCTTTGAAGCTGTTCTTGGTTGCCAGGAGCTCCCTGTGTGCCAGGAGCCCGGCCCAGCTCAGCAGCACAGCAACAGCCTCAGGCATTTCATCAGCCTTGAGGCTTTGGGAATGAGTCCCTGGGCCTCAGTCCCTTAGAGGAAGTTGAGGAAACCTCTAAAGAATTTAAAGTTAAAGTCAAACTTTGAAGTTTCTTGTAGTGCTAATGGGTCCCAATGTGGGACACGGCTGAGAAAGTCATCTCAGGGTTCAGTAAGAGCAGAAAACTGCAGACAGTGATGACAAGGATGGACAAACAAGGCAAAGGTGGCTCTGATGCTGAATAAGCATTGACTTGTTTCCTCAATCCAAAGGACCAAGGCCTGACCCCCAGCCCCTGGGAAGGCAGATGCTGTCCCTGCCTCATTGCTCAGGGCTCTTCCTGGGGCACTGGGATGTGGGATGGGCAGTTCCAAGGGCAGGACGATGGAGTGGCACCTGCCAGGCTGCTGAGCAGGGACCAGGAGGCCAGGAGGCCCCAGGGCTGCAAGGGCCACTTGTGTCCTGCTGGCCTCAGGGGCACAGCCAGCAGCCATGGCCAAAGGCCTGCAGAAGGTGGCTGTGGCAGGGCCTTTCAGCTTCTGCACAGGCCTCTCTGCTGTGCAGCCCAGGCTGTCCTACGGTGTCCATGCCCTGCCCCTTTCCCTGCAG
>NW_020962891.1:7982-9617 GCF_003031625.1 Empidonax traillii | reverse complement strand
TAAATTTCCTTGAGGCCCACACTGGATCTCTCCATCCTTTCTCCTTACCCACCAGGTATTTCCAGGCCCTTGAGTGAAAACAATCCCACGAATGGGTTTGTCTTGGCCTGAGAGAGGAGTAATCCAAACAGCCTTCCCTAACATACCTCTCAGATCGATCGCTGGAACTTTGTCTCCATCTACAGTGTGCAGGGATTCTGCTTGGGCAGGGTCAGCTCGATTGACAGAGCCTCCAGTGTTATCCAGCCAGGTGGCCTTGGTTAAGTGCTTGTCCCAGTTCTTGGAAGTTCCCTCATGTAGTGCCTTCAGAGTTGTTTTTAACAGTCCATTACACCTTTCAACTTTCCCAGCAGCAGGGCGTGATATGGAATGTGATACACCCATTCAATACCATGCTCCCATGCCCACGTGGCCACTGGATTATTCTTGAAATGAGTCCCATTGTCTGACTCAATTCGCTCTTGACTGCCATGTCTCCACAGGACCTGCTTCTTGAGACCCAGGATGGTATTCTGGGCCGTTGCATGTGGTACCAAATATGTCTCCAACCACCCAGTGGTCGCTTCCACCATGGTAAGCACAGAGCATTTACCTTGGTGGGTCTGTGGCAATGTGATGTAATCAACCTGCCATGCCTCTCCATATCTAGACTTGTCCCAGGGTCCACCATACCACAGGGGCTTCAATCTTTTTGCCTGTTGAATGGCAGCAAAGGTTTCAAATCGTGGATAACCTGGGAAATACTGTCCATGGTTAAATCCACCCCTCGGTCTCGTGCCCATCTCTAGGTGGCATCTCAGCCCTGATGGCCTGAAGCATCGTGGGCCCATCGAGCTAGGAACAATTCTCCCTTTTGCTGCCAGTCTAGGTCTACTTGTGACACCTCAACCTGTGCAGCTCAGTCTGCCTGTCTGTTATGAGCCTGTTCCTCATTAGCTCGACCCTTGGGCACATGGGCATCGACATGGTGAACTCTCACATTTGGCTTCTTCACTCTGGCAGTGATGCCCTACCACAAATCAGCAGCCCAGATGGGTTTCCTTTACGCCCCCAATTCATCTTCTTCCCCCGTTCTAGCCATCCCCACAGGGCATTGGCTATCATCCACCAGTCGGTGTAGAGGTACAACCTTGGCCATCCTTCTCTCTCTGCGATGTCCAGGGCCAGCTGGATGGTTTTGAGTTCCACAAACTGACTTGATTCGCTTTTACCTTCAGTGGCTTCCACCACCTGTTGGATGGGACTCCACACAGCTGCTTTCCACTTCCACTTCCTTCCTACAATACAGGAAGAACCATCAGTGAAAAGGGCATAGCGTGCCTGTTCATCTGGCAGCTGGTTATATAGTAGAGCTTCTTCAGCTCACTGGCTCTTCTTCCTCCTCTGCTAGACTGAATTTCTCACCTTGAGACCAACTAGTTATGATTTCCAAAATTCCAGGGTAAATCGAGTTTCCAATTGAACACGTTGCATGATCAAAGCAATCCACTTGCTCCACGAAGCATCGGTAGCATGATGTGTAGGAGTCACTTTCCCTTTGAACATCCAACTCAGCTGGGGTGCCAGGAAGAGCTCTGCTTTGGTACCAATCACCTCTGAGGCTGCTTGTATGCCTTCATATGCTCCTAGGATCTC
>NW_020962891.1:0-1193 GCF_003031625.1 Empidonax traillii | reverse complement strand
GAGACTCCCAAAATTGAATATGGTCAAACATTCTTCCCAGACAAAAGGTGGCAGGACAGAAAGCTCTTGCTGCCCGTGGAGTGCCCAGGTGCCCCACCAACTGAACCTCAAAGCCAAAGGTTACAGGCTTTCTTTCCTGGGGGAAAGGCTGTGACATCACAAAGGGGCCCATGGCAGATGGGTGGGGCTTCACTTTGACATTTTGTAACGCTGGTTCTTTGGTTTGCAGGAGCTATTCCAGAATGGAGAGGACAATCTATGACATCACAAAGGTACCCAGGACACATGGATGGGGCTGCATTTCAGGGTTTTGTGGAGTTGGCTTTTTGGTTGCCAGGGGCTATTCCGGAATGGAGAGGATGGGCTGTGACATCACAAAGGGGTCTTTGGAACATGGATAGGGTTGAACTGTCACATGGTGAGGGCTTGTTTTTTCGGTATCCACAGGCTATTCCAGAATGGACAGGATAAGCCACGACATAACAAAAGGATTCAAAGCACATGGGTGGGTCTGACTGTGCTGGTTAGGGGTGTTGATCCTTTGGTTGCCAGGGCCTGTTCTGGAATGGAGAGGATAGGCCATGACAAGTAGTGCCTGTCAGAACTGCAAAGACAGAGCCACAAGAATCTTACATGGAGGAGATTCTCTGCTCTGCCCTGCACACCCCAGTGCTGGGGTCAAAACTCAGCCTCTCCACTTCCCTCTCCTAAGGGACTTGTTCTTAGACATCCCTTCCCTACGGTCATTTCAAATGCCCCACACTTTTCTTTTACTCTGACAGGAGCTCAGTCTTTAATATATTTCCTTTAATACTGACAGGGTTGCCAGTGTTAAGCGTCGAGGGCAGGTTAAGTCTGCCTCCCCTTCCAGGAGCTGAAAAAGCAGTTTCAGGGGGTCTGTTGTTACACCTAACAGAGGCATAACCCAACTGATTAAGCCCAGTAGTGACTGAAAATCATTTAAGGTGTAAGTGTCAGTGGGTAAAGTAACAGCCTGGGGCTGAATAGTGGTGTTCTTCATTTGAAATCCAAGGTATTTCCATGGAACTGTCACTTGTCCTTTCCCCAGTGCAATTTCAGACCATGTGTCAATAGTGCAGTTTTCACAGACAAATGCACTTGCAGGAGTTGTCCCTCGGATTGCGCTGCCAGCAAGAGATCGTCCCTAGAGTGAGATACGATGGTATCGGGAC
>NW_020962890.1:7113-8766 GCF_003031625.1 Empidonax traillii | reverse complement strand
AGTGCAGAGGAGGCCTGCGAGGTGCTGCCAGGGCTGGAGCCCCTGTGCCCTGAGGAAAGGCTGCCAGAGTTGGGGTTGCTGAGGCGGGAGAAGAGAAGGCCCCGGGGAGGCCTCAGTGCGGCCGGGCAGGAGCTGAAGGGGCCCAGAGGAAAGCTGGGACAGAGTGTTCAGCAGGGCCTGTGGGGAGAGGACAAGGGGGTCGGCTGGAACTGAAGGAGGGCCATTTAGGGTCTATTTGAGGGAGATGTTTTCTTCCAGTCAGGCTGGAGGGGACTGGCACAGGCAGCGCCTGAGAGGCTCCATCCCTGGGAACGTTGAAGGGCCGGTTGGACGGAGCCCTCAGCAACCTGAGGTGGTGGGAGGTTGCTCAGGTTGGAAGGAAATGATTTTTAGGTTCCCTTTGGTGCCAAAACCAGCATACAATAACTGCTGAGAGACAGTTTTGGGTCTTTAAGCAGCAAGGTATTTATTTCCAGCAACACTGGGGACTAGCCAGCTCACGCTGGACAAACTAGCTCCGCCATTCTCAGTGTAAAGTCAGGTAATTTATACAGTTTTGGTGAGAGATTACAATGTTTTGCATGAATATTTATTATATTGACATCATCTAGTAATAATATTCATATTGAGTGGGGTTCAGGCGGAGGTTGAGGTGGAGTCATCTTTTTGGTAGATTCCTGGGGATCATTCCTGTTTCTTTGTCCTCGTGAGGGTCTTTTTCTCTGTTCTTCATCATCATGAACTTTTCAACTCTTCCTGATTACATGCGAAAGTCTTACAAAAACCCCCTTAATTCATCTCTTCACCCTCCCCAAATGTCCATCCTATCTAATTTATGACTACCAGGCCAACCTTTTTGTTGTCTTTCATTAAGATAGAGCATATCAGGTGCAAGCAGGCCTCTCACAGGCCTCTCGCAGCCTGGTACCTTCTCTCTCTTAACTAATCTCACAACACCTGCTCTCTGTCTTTGTTATTTTAGCTTACATGCAGCACTCCTCAAAGTGGCATCTGTGAGCCTCTTCTTAGAGCAGGATTTGAGCATCTAAAAATCCTTGCTGTGTTTCATTTCCTTCCTTTTCTTAGGACTTACAAATTTTTGGTCAAGTTCTAAAGGCAAAGTGTTTCGGTAAGTGAACACCATTGCCCACATTGTTTGTGTTCTCTTTACTATAACACTCAGCTTACACCACAGGTAGATGTTCAAGAAAGAGAATGTGATCATTCCTCCCAGTATGACCAGTATGGGATGTATTAAAAAATTAAACACTTGCATTGTCCTAGGAGAGTGTCCCATCAGGGTGTCCCACCAATGATGTTCTCCGATTCGTTCTGCATCAGCTAACAGAGAGGATGTGCTGATGTGAGAACATAATCTTATGTTTCAATTGTGAAAACATGATCTGTTGTTCTGATGGCCTTCTGATGGTACCAGGATGGGAAAGATCTACCAAGAGGAGCAGTAGCAAAACTGGATATAGAAAACAGGGTCTCAGTACCGGCTCTCAGAGTGGGAAAGGACATAAAGAATGTTAAAGAAACAAAGCTGATAGAAGAGTATTGTTAGAAAACTGGATCAAAGACTGCTGCTTGATTCCAATCAACGGCGCTCTCTGATCATCACATTGGTGTGCTGAGTCGTCCCTGCTCGCA
>NW_020962890.1:0-1280 GCF_003031625.1 Empidonax traillii | reverse complement strand
TAAAGAGACCTGGTCCTTTAATGAGTTGTTAGGCCTAGAGGAACACATACCATGTGTGCCCCCCCAGACAGGGGTTCTAGGATTTTATAAGAAGGTCCATCCAATCCCAGGTTTATGCAGCCCTGGTTCTGCCCCATTCTGCCCCCTGACACAGCCCTTCAGGAACTGGGTTTGGTGTCTTTGGGACCCCTTCTTCCTCATCTTCATCTTCTTCACAGCACACACAACCCTGGGAGTTCCTAAAGAGTTCTGCCTAGAAGGTCACTGTGTCTGGCTGATATCTTCTGGTCCAAGCCTTGGGATGTTTTTTTTTACAATTCTACCTTGAAAATAAGACTAAAAATGGAGTTTAGAAGGGTTGATATGGAAGGGGTAGTAGGGTTGGGTATGTGTAAATACTCTGTCAAGTGTAAGGGATATAATACAGCTACATTAAAATATATTCACTACACAACTAGTTCTAAAATCTAAAGAAGTTAAAAAAAAAAAAAACAACACAAACGATCTGAGATATCAGTGTGAATTAACTGCGGTGTGAGTGTTGTTTTTGTTAATCTATAATTCAGTCTCTGTTCAGTTCTAGTAAATGCTATTGAATCTCTTGTTAACTGTTAAGTTGGTCAATGATTAAGTGCTACTAATCTCTTTTGCCTCCTTAGATCCAAATCCTTTGCACCCTGACCCTTTTCCATCCTATGTCTCTGTGTAAATCATTCCCCTTCATAGAAAAAATATATTTCTGTGACTTCCACTTAAAAATCTTCCTTCTCAGCTATCCTACAAAACAACTCCAATTAGTTGTTGAAGAACTGAAAACAAGAAGACAATTAAAGGAAGGAAAAAAATTGTCTTTATTTTAATGAGCCTGGCAAGGCGGGGGGTGAAGAGTGAGACTAATCATACAGGGTCAGTCTGAATCTCCTGATGAGAAACTCAGCATCAAGATCACTTGGAGAACACCCCTATCACCTCTCCTCTGAACTGAAAAATATCCATCCTTTAATAAAAAAAAAGACTTCTTTTCAAATTGCCTTGAAGACAATTAAAGGAAGACAAAGAGATCTTGAGGGATTTCTGGATTTTAATGAGCCCCACAGTGTGTTTAGAGACAAATCCATTGTCCTCAACTACTGAGAGAAGATTGAAGAAGCTGCTCAAGAAGTCAGAAGCCAAACTCCCAGTGCCTTGAAGCATTGCTGGGCCCCACTGAGGGCAGGCACTGCCAAAGCCTCCCCAGGGACTCCTGAGAGCAGATCCTTGCAGGCCAGGAGTGCAGGCAG
>NW_020962889.1:7107-8762 GCF_003031625.1 Empidonax traillii | reverse complement strand
ACCTGCTCAACTCAAAACCAAGCTGCACACCCCTCCCTGAGACAGGGACCGTCCTTTTTCAAACATCACCAGAGCACAGGGGCATGAGGTTGCCCTTATTTTCATTGTAGGTGCAGCGACAGCAGTAGGGGGTGAGGCAGGGCTCCCACTGGACCCAACACCTTCTTGTGGAAAACGCCCTGCCAAACACAGCCGTGCATCAGGAGCAGTCCCAGCAACTCGGCAACGTACAAGAAGAGTCCTTTCTTCTCTTTGGCTCCCTCAGATCTTACTTGATACCCTTAGAGAGGCTAGCAGATGAGCTCATGCCAGATGTCTTAAAAGGAAAACCCACAGCTGAGTATCCTCTCTCTCTTGAAACCACAAAGCACCACTTCAAACATTGCACTTCTTCCCTCCACATACCAGCAAAACCGTCAATCGCACAGGCGAGATCCGGGCTGTGCGCTATAGCTCTAAAAGAGAAGCGTGCCAAGACAGAAGGTTTTCAGTGACATTCCTTTTCCAACTACAAGTTTTAAGGCAATGCCATTCGACTAAGAGTGAGTTTCCCTTTGCATTCTTTCGACTCTAGAGCCCTCCACAGAGCGTTGCACTTTCTTCTCACGTTCAAGGAGGAAGGCGAATGCCCGGCTCGTCTCACTCCTGCGGCGGCTGAAGCCGACACTCTCGACTTGCGGGTAAGCGCTTGTCTGTAAGCGCTTCAGAGTCTAGCTGAGATGAACGTGCAGCGTGTTGTCATATGTGGTAAGTGGAAAGGCTTCGAAGCGGAAAGGGACTACAAATGCATAGGTTTACATTTCAACAGGGTAGACCCCAAAAACTTTCTCTCTTACCACGCTTCCTCGTAGTGCCTTGTTTAAAGCTGCTTGTGCGCTAAAGCCCTTTCAAGCCAAGCAGAGTCCAGAACGTGCGCATCAGCCTATGCAGGGTAAAAGGAGCCAGACAACGAGACGTTGCTACGTTCGCCCTCCTCCTTGCAGCCGAGAAAAACGCGCAGTGCTCTGTGGAGGGGTGTACAGTGTAAAGGATGCAAGGGGGAAAAGACTCCCACTCAAACAGGTGTACTTTGAACTGTGCATTTGGAAAGGGTGCGTCACTAAAAGTTTTCTGTCTTGACACACTTCCGTTTTCGAGGTGTAGTCTAAAGAGCAGGGTAGATGGAGGTTGACTGATAGAGAGTTATTGCTGGTACGTGGAGAGAAGAAGTGCTGTGCTTGGTGTTGTGCTTTGTAGTTTTAAGAGAGAGGGCATACTAAGCTGTGGGTTTTCCTTCTAAGACATTTGGCATGGGCTCATCTGCTGGTCTCTCTAAGGGTATCAAGTCAGATCTGCGGGAACCAAAGAGAAGAAAGGACTGTGCTCTTGCAAGAAGGAAACCGCCAAGCTCTTGTGTTCAGTGCCTAGCAAGTTCACTGGCAAGGAGCAGGGCGAAAGCGGCAGTCTTTTCTCCTGCCTCGCTTTCGTTTGTGGCAGCAGCAGAAAGAAGCTTCAGAGTACATCTAGCTGAGAAGAACATGCCGTGTGTCTTCAGATGTGTGCAGTGGTAAGGGCTTCGAAGCAGAAGAGGACTGCCAATTCTTAGAAATTTGCAATTAGAGAATATAGGTCCTGACAAGCTTTCTCTTTTGAGACACTTCTCCAGCGGTGCCTTG
>NW_020962889.1:0-1243 GCF_003031625.1 Empidonax traillii | reverse complement strand
TTCCTGACGACAGGGACAAACCCACTGGGTGTTACAGGGATGTCTGTAAACCCCATTTTCCGTGGGGGTTACCAGTGGAGTGGGAAAGGAAAAGAAGGAGAACGCGGTGAGAGCAGGAGCTGGAGGAGCAGCCCCAATGCTCCCAGCTCCCAGCCCTTGCCCAGCCCAGCAAAGCCCAAGCAAGCCCAGGCTGGACCTGCCAGCCCCATTTGCCCAGCTCAGGAGCTCTGTCAGAGAGAGCAGGCCGGGCTGGGCGATTCTCCCTGGGCACTGGCTGTGCTGGAGCGCTGCCTGGGCTGGCTGAGGGAGGACCTCACCGGAACAGAGCTTGTGCTGCTGTTCAGCTCTTGCACGTGAGGCTTTAGAGACAAAAGGAAAGCTCTTTCTTTCCCCTGCTGGCTGCAAGTCCTGCACAAGCCTCCGGCCCTGGGATACGGGAGAGCTGCAGGGAGCTGGGCCCTCTGCCTTCAGTTTTGCTGAAGGGGGCAGCGGTGACATCCCAAGAGACCAGTGACATCCCAGGGCTCTGGTGACACCACAGGGGACATCAGTGGCATCATGGGGACATGGTGCTACCGCTTGGGACAGAGGTGACATCACAGAGACAGCAGTGACATTTTGGGGACACAGGGACCACCCTTGGGGACAGCAGCGACATCACATGGGAGAGTGGTGACATCTCATGGGACAGCAGTGACATCACTGGAGACCAGTGACATCACAACTGTCTGGTGATGTCACAGGGATTGTGACTTATCTTGCAGAGAGATGGACCTGTCCATCCACCTTCCAAAAGCACGTCCCTTTGGCTGGCTCACGGCTTCCTATAGTCCCTGGCTTCTTCTCTTTGTCAGCTCCAAGAAAGGAAACCAAAATCAGTGCAGGACTTTAGTATCACATGGGCCAAACCCCAACCATTCCCACACTCACCATCTCCTAAGTGCACCCAAGTCCTCGTGTCACTGCCTCCAGCAAGAGGTGCAGAGCTTGCAGCTCCCACTGCACGGTACACCTGGAACAGGGAAAACAAACTTCCAGGGGCATTTCTGACACTTCCCTGGGCCCCTGCTCCTCCCCGATACCTCCCCGACTCACCTGGGATGCTCATTTCTTTCCAAAGGTTACCGGGCTGGCACCTCCAAAGAGAAGAGGGCAATGCTTAAATGCCCAGCCCTGAAGTCCCTGCCATCGCCCACAAGGCCAACGCCAAAGCACCCTGACCTTGTCGCTCGGCTCCTCAGCC
>NW_020962888.1:7039-8694 GCF_003031625.1 Empidonax traillii | reverse complement strand
AGGGAAAGCTGTGATGTCACAGGGACATTGGTGACATCACAGGGGAGAGTGATGACCTTACAGGGATAACAGAGACATCATTGTGGACCAGTGACATCACAGGGCACTGGTGACAACAAAAGGCTAGCCGTGATATAATGTAGACATTGATGACTTCACAAGGACAAGGTTAACATCACAGAGACACCAGTGACATCATTGGTGACGCTGGTGACATCACAGGGACATCCATGACATCACTGGGGACTAGTGATCTTGCAAGGGAATAGTGACAACACAGGATAGCTGTGATATCACAGTGACATTGGAGACATCACAGTGACACCAGTGACATCACAGTGGACAGCTGTGACATCACTGGGACACGAGGACGACCCCTGGGACACCACTGGGACATTACATGGGACATTGGTGAGACCTGTGAGGACAGCAGTGACATCACTGGGGACAGCGGTGACATCACAGAGTCAGCAGGGACATCACTGGGGACCAGTGACATCAGAGTGACAACAGAGGGACACCAGTGACATCACAGGGACATCAGTGACATCACAGGGACATTGATGACATCACAGGGACATGGTGGCACTGCTGCGGACAGTGATGATATCCCCAGGACAGCAGTGACATCATTGGAGACCAGTGATGTCACAGGGGACTGCTTACAGCAGTGGGAAAGCTGTGATGTCACAGGGACATTGATGACGTCACAGGGGGTGGAAGTGACAAGAGCAAGACACCAGTGATATCCTTGGGGACATTGGTGACATCACAGGGGACAGTGGTGACATCACAGTGGAACCTGTGAAATCATAGGTGATTATTGCCAACAAAGAGAAAGCCGTGATGTCACAGGGACATTGGTGACATCACAGGGGAGAGTGATGACATTACAGGGATAACATCATTGTGGACCAGTGACATCACAGGGCACTGGTGACAACAAAAGGCTAGCCGTGATATAATGTAGACATTGATGACTTCACAAGGACAAGGTTGACATCACAGAGACACCAGTGACATCATCGGTGACGCTGGTGACATCACAGGGACATCCATGACATCACTGGGGACTAGTGAACTTGCAAGGGAATAGTGACAACACAGGATAGCTGTGATATCACAGTGACATTGGAGACATCACAGTGACACCAGTGACATCACAGTGGACAGCTGTGACATCACAGTGGACAGCTGTGACATCACTGGGACACGAGGACGACCCCTGGGACACCACTGGGACATTACATGAGACATTGGTGAGACCTGTGAGGACAGCAGTGACATCACTGGGGACAGCGGTGACATCAAATGGACAATGTTGATGTCACAGGGACAGAAGTGACATCATTGGGGACAATGGTGACATTACAGAGACAGTGGTGACATCCCTCTAGACCAGTGGTAGCACAGGGACATGGTGCCACTCCTGGGGACAGCAGTGACATCACTGGGGACCAGTGACATCACAAGGCATTGGTGACATCATAGGGACATCGATGACATTATTTGGGACCAGTGACATCACAGGGACTGGTGACAAAAAAGGACAGCCCTGATGTCACAGAAAAATCAGTGACATCATGGGGACATGGAGCCACCACTGGGGACAGTGGTGACATCACCAAGACAGCAATGACATGACTGGGGACAAG
>NW_020962888.1:0-1220 GCF_003031625.1 Empidonax traillii | reverse complement strand
GGGGCACCTCTGCTGTGTTATGAACTCCTAAAGTGTAGCAGCTGTCACAGTCTTTTGTTTGTTATATGTTGCTTTAGTATTTTTATGTTGTCTTCTTTTGTGTTGGAAACTAAATTGAACTTCTGGAGTTTTTGTTTGTTCTGAACTGGTCATAGAAACATCTTCCTAAGGACTTTTTATATTTATGGGAGGGGGATCTGAGAAATTGACTGTGAATGCCCCACGCAGCCTAAGACCTAGAATTAGAATTGGTCCATTTTGCACCTGTTCATGATATGCTCAAGCTTTACACAATAATTGCAAAAGATAGATTCTTGGACCCCGTGGTATGCAGGAAATGCACTTGGATCAGACTTTGAATTTCTACAGTATTAGATGTGGAGTCAACCAAAGCTTGGAAAAGAAACTGAATGGGCTCGATTTTATTGTTGTAGCACACATAGATATGTGTATTTTCTGATATTTGCAGGTTTGCTGTAGAGTGTGTATCTTGTGGTCTTCGGGTGACATCTTGTGGGTTTGTGAGATAATACAGGTTAGTTGTGAGTTTTGTCAATTTTAGGAGGTTTTGATCAAGAAGTACTGTTTGAATTTGAAGAGTAGATATTTTTTGCCAAAATAATACTTGTGGTTGTTAGTATATTACAGATTTAATCATTTATCTTCATAATGGGAGTTAAAATGAGTAAAGAAATAAATACTAAAACTCCTGTGGGATGTATATTAAAATATTGGAGAGAGCTGGGAGGAATTCCCAGATGGAATCAAAGTAAAAAGCCCTGTTTGAAATAGTGCCAGAATTGGTGGCCACCGTATATATCAGATGATGGTGAAGAATGGCCACGGCAAGGAAGTCTCAATTACAACACAATCCTGCAGCTTCTGTTGTTCCTTTGCAGGGAGCAGACATGGGATGAGCTGATGTGTGCAGACATGTTTTTCACTTGAAGGAATAAACCTGAGTGGCAGAAAAGTTGTGGTATTGATAGAGCCCCCCAGGACCCCCCTGTGCCTGCAGCAAAGGGGTCTCAAGTTGGGAAAGAGAGAGAGTGCTGAGGAAAGTATCCCAGAGCCTCCCGAACTGCAGCCTCATTGTAGAGCACCAGAGCCAGCTGGGCAGGGACCTGGCAGCCCGCAGGAGTCGGGACGGGATGGGACAGATTCTGAAAGCACAGCAGGGAGTGTGGAACACCCAGAAGAGGGAGGGAGCAGCACACATC
>NW_020962887.1:8401-9588 GCF_003031625.1 Empidonax traillii | reverse complement strand
CGCGGCGCCGCCATTGCCGCTCGTGCCACAGCGCCCCCTGCCGGCTGGGCGGACCGACCGCAGGGAAAGCGGGTCCTGATGCTCCCCCCGAACCCCAGAGACCCCCAAAACTCAGCACACAGAGACCCCACAGGAAGCGTAGCACGGGGTTCCCCTAAAGCCTTTCAGTGGGGTTCAAGGGATTCCCCCGCTCTCAGGGTGGGGGGGTCCTGCCGGTGCCACCCAAAGTCTTGTGAGGGAGATGAACCACATCCGGTAAGGGGATCCCAGTGCCCCCAGTATAGCCCAGTGACCTCCCAGTGGCTCTCAGTATGGCCCAGTAACTCCCCCAGTGACCACTGAGTGTTTCCCAGTGACCTCCCACTGCTCTCCAGTATGGCCCAATGATCCTCCAGTGAGCACCCAGTAACACCCAGGATGACCCAGTAACCTGCCAGTGTCCCTCCGTGTGTCCTGGTAATCCCCCATTAATCACCCAGTGCCCTCTCAATGCCCTCCCACCATTGCTCAATAATCCCCCAGTCCCTCCCAGTGCCCCCAGTGTGTCCCAGTATGCCCCAGTAATCACCCAGTTCCCCCCAAAGCCCCCCCGAGTGTCCCCAAAGTGTCCCCAGATGCCCTTGACCTTTCTGTGAGTGTGGGGGAAGGGCCATTTTGGGGGTCAGAGGGTCCAGGGGGGCCTTCTGGGGGGACATGGAGGGTTGGGGACATCAAGGATGGGGTTTGGGGACAGTGGAATGGGGGGTGTCAAGGGGGAAATTGGGGCCATGGGGAGGCCTTGGGGATGTTGGAGACACCAGAGGGGTCTCATCATGCCAAGTGGGAACTTGAGGACAGCAGGAGGGTCTTGGGGACACCAGGAGGGGCTCAGGACTCACCTGATTGTGGTGCTGCCCCTCCTGTCCCCCCCAGGCCCCAATAAGGCCCCCCAAATGTCCCCTAACCCCCATTTTTCCTTTAATCACCTCCCAGATTCCTTTTATCCCCCAATGCTCCCAAGACCTGTTTCAACTCCCCCAAATGCACCCAGAGGCCCCCAAAACGCCCCAAATCCCAATCAAACCCCCAACAAAGAGGGATCAACTGGACATCATCTGCCCTCCCTGCAGGTTGCTGTCCTGGAGGGCAGGCCCTGAGGTGTCCCGGAGAAATGGCCCGGAGGTGAGCCCAGAGCTGGCCCTGAGGTG
>NW_020962887.1:0-1662 GCF_003031625.1 Empidonax traillii | reverse complement strand
AGAGCTCGCCCGGGTGGAGTCGCCGTCCCTGGGGGTGTTTCAGCAGCGTCTGGAGCTGGCCATGAGTGACACGGTTCAGTGGTTTGGGGGTTCCTGGGGCAGTGCTGGGTGGGCAGTCGGACTTCATGGAATCGTGGGATGTGCTGAGCTGGGAGGGACCCCTCAGCACCTTCGAGTCCAGCTCCTGATTTCTGTGCACCTCAAAACTGATGGAATGGGGATCAAACTATTGGGCTCCAAAAGGTCTTGCATCCCCACTCTACAAAATGCAGGCCTGTGTTCCCCACGAAGGGCAGGCTGGCAGTTATCAATGGGCACAATAAAGAAAAGCTCAGGGCAGATGTTCATGGTCACCACAGTTGTGTGACACAGAAAACCAGCCCTCTGTTCATGACTCTGTAGAACTGTCATCAAGTCAAAACTTTCTGGTGTAAATATCAGTATATTTGGATGCAATATATATGCACGCTGTGCTTCTGTGGCAACAAGTGGATTTAAAAGGTTGTAACACTTTATGAGATCATCTTTATGCTTGTAGGTTATATTTTTTAAAAAACATCGTAAAAAGCCATATATTACAGAAGACAGAAAATGAAAGAACTCCTATTTAACAAAATATAAATTAGGACATGAGTCAGGGCAAATGTATAATTGTAAATAAACATCATTACAACTCAATCAACTCTTTGCACACTCAAAGGATATGTTTGAAAATTCTGCCTCAGAAATAAATAAAATAAAAATTTAGAGTCAGTTTGTTACAACCGTTTCAAAGTTTCCTATAAAATTCACCACTCTTGAAATGCAAAGTCTGAAAAATAAAACAAGAGTGCCATTGGAATTCTGGTGGCCGGCTCTGATCTCTACAGGAGTTATTCCAGAGTGTAACAAAAGCAGCAACAGAAAGAACCTTTGGCATTAGAGCACTGTCCTGCATTAACTGGTCCTGGCATGAGAGCTTTCCTTTCAAACCCCTCTGATAATGAAACCTTGCCAGAACTGTGAAATTATAATGTTGATTTTCTTAAGGAGTTGAGAGTCCTTAACCCAGTCTGTGCAGGTGAGCCCCTGCAATAGGAGAGTCCTGTTCCTGCCGTCAGTGGAGAGGAGGAATCAGGTGAGCTGAGCAGGTGCAAGGGCTTGGGTTTCTGCAAGGCTGGAATGTTTTCATGGGTGGACTTCTTCAAATATGTTTGAGGGAGAAACAGTATGTTCTGTTTTATCAGCTTTCCAATTTCACAATATTGCAATTTATCCCTAAAATCCAACATGTAGGTTCAAAAGAAAAAAGTCCTGATCCTGAATCTTTCGGCCTCACCAGCCAATTGCAACCTGTCCAGGGAAGTTCAGAAGTGGAACCATCCATGAAATGAGTTGCAGAACTAATTGGTAAAATATTTTTTTTTCCTTTTGCATCTCTTGTAAATCATAAGTCGTATATTAGATAATATATCTTAAATTTCCAGTTAGCAAAAAGTTTAATGGATTCCTTTGATATGAGTGTTTTGATTATGTTTTCTTGCCCTAAAGAATTGCTAAGGATTTTTTCCCTCCTCTCCTCCCCTCCCCATAATTAATCACAAGTTTGTTCCTTCCAGAAAACACCCCCCCCCAAATAAATCTGTATTTTTGGGAGGATTTTGAGGTTTATGTATTGGATGA
>NW_020962886.1:8535-10010 GCF_003031625.1 Empidonax traillii | reverse complement strand
TCTGGGCCCCTCAGGTCAGGAAGGACATGGAGGGGCTGGAGCAGGGGCAGAGAAGAGCAGGGAGGGTGGGGAAGGGACTGGAGCACAAGTGCTGTGAGGAGAGGCTGAGGGAGCTGGGGTTGTTGAGCCTGGAGAAGAGGAGGCTCAGGGGAGACCTCAGCACTGTCCCCTCCCTCCAGGACACTCCACCAGAAATCCTCGGGGGGTGTTTTGTGTCTGTTGCTGGTTCCTGCTTCATCCTGAGGACCTGAGGGCCCCTCTGCAATCCCATCCCTGGGGCACAATCTGCTCTCCAGAGCTCGACTGACTCCCTGCAGACTTTGCAGGGCAATCTGTGCTCGCAGCTGCATCCTGAGCCTGAGGTCGGTTTTGGTTTTTTTTGTCAATGTTTACTTACTGAAGTTTTCACAGGGATTCATCTCACTATTTCTGAGGAGTTTTTGCCTGACTTTCAGTGGTTTGGGATTTTCTGGGCTGAATCTTGGTGTTTTGGAGCTTTTTATGATCACAGGATGCCCGGTGAGTTCTAGAGATGGACTTGGGCAGGAGGAACCCCCAAGGCAAAGCGCTCAGCCCTTGTTTTCCCCCAGCAGGATTTATCCTTTCTAAAACTTGGGCAGATGGAGGAAAAGGCTCCGAGGAAGAGGAAAAAGCCGCGGGTCCCCCAGGCAGGTGAGGAGGAAGTCAGTGCCCCTTTGGCCCTGTCTTGTGGTGCCTGTGGGGGCCAAATTTAGGGGGGATGTCCTTGGCCTTCCCTCTGGGCCGGAGGCAAATCCCCTGCCTGTCCTTCTTCCTTCCTGCCCCAGGCCCCGAGCTGAGGACGGAGAGCACGGAGGACAAATCCCCCCGGCAGAGCCTGGTGGGAGAGACCGTTTTGAAGGGCTCTCCGGCGCAGGAAGGCAGCGGGGAGGAAAAGGCCCGGAGATGCCCCCGGAGGAGGGGCTGCAAAGCCAGCCCAGGAAACTGTGAGGAGGAAAGAGCCGTCCTGTGCCGGGAAGGCGGCCGGAGCTTGAGCCGGAGCTCCGAGCTGGTGGTCCCTGAGCAGCCTCCCAGCAGGGAGAAGCCCTTCAGGTGCTTGGAATGTGGGAAGAGCTTCAGGCAGAGCTCTGACCTCCTCAGACACCAGCACATCCATACTGGGGAACGGCCCTACACGTGTAGGGAATGTGGGAAGAGCTTCAGGAGGAACTCCAACCTTCTCAGGCACCAGCACTTCCACACTGGAGAACGGCCCTACAAGTGTGGGGAATGTGGGAAGAGCTTCTGTGAGAGGTCCAACCTCCTTAAACACCAGCTCATCCACACTGGAGAACGACCATACCCATGTGGGGAATGTGGGAAGAGCTTCAGGGAGAGCTCCAACCTCATCAGGCACCAGCTCATCCACACTGGGGAACGGCCCTACACGTGTGGGGAATGTGGGAAGAGCTTCGGGCAGAGCTCCACTCTCCGCACCCACCAACTCATCCACACTG
>NW_020962886.1:0-1668 GCF_003031625.1 Empidonax traillii | reverse complement strand
GGTACCAAAGCAGAGCTCTTCCTGGCACCCCAGCTGAGTTGGATGTTCAAAGGGAAAGTGACTCCTACACATCATGCTACCGATGCTTCGTGGAGCAAGTGGATTGCTTTGATCATGCAACGTGTTCAACTGGAAACTCGAATCGCCCTGGAATTTTGGAAATCATAACTAGTTGGTCTGAAGGTGAGACATTCAGTCCGGCAGAGGAGGAAGAAGAACCAGTGAGCTGAAGAAGCTCTACTCTATAACCAGCTGCCAGATGAACAGGCACGCTATGCCCTTTTCACTGATGGTTCTTCCTGTATTGTAGGAAGGGAGTGGAAGTGGAAAGCAGCTGTGTGGAGTCCCACCCAACGGGTGGTGGAAGCCACTGAAGGTAAAAGCGAATCAAGTCAGTTTGTGGAACTCAAAACCATCCAGTTGTCCCTGGACATCGCAGAGAGAGAAGGATGGCCAAGGCTCTACCTCTACACCGACTGGTGGATGATAGCCAGTGCCCTGTGGGGATGGCTAGAACGGGGGAAGAAGATGAATTGGAGGCGTAAAGGAAACCCATCTGGGCTGCTGATTTGTGGTAGGGCATCACTGCCAGAGTGAAGAAGCCAAAGGTGAGAGTCCATCATGTCGATGCCCATGTGCCCAAGGGTCGAGCTAATGAGGAACAGGCTCATAACAGACAGGCAGACTGAGCTGCACAGGTTGAGGTGTCACAAGTGGACCTAGACTGGCAGCAAAAGGGAGAGTTGTTCCTAGCTCGATGGGCCCATGATGCTTCAGGCCATCAGGGCCGAGATGCCACCTAGAGATGGGCACGAGACCGAGGGGTGGATTTAACCATGGACACTATTTCCCAGGTTATCCACGATTTGAAACCTGTGCTGCCATTCAACAGGCAAAAAGATTGAAGCCCCTGTGGTATGGTGGACGCTGGGACAAGTATAGATATGGAGAGGCGTGGCAGGTCGATTACATCACATTGCCACAGACCCACCAAGGTAAACGCTCTGTGCTTACCATGGTGGAAGCGACCACTGGGTGGTTGGAGACATATTTGGAGCTCCGTGCAACGGCCCAGAATACCATCCTGGGTCTCAAGAAGCAGGTCCTGTGGAGACATGGCAGTCCAGAGTGAAATGAGTCAGACAATGGGACTCATCTCAAGAATAATCCAGTGGCCACATGGGCACGGGAGCATGGTATTGAATGGGTCTATCACATATCATATCATGCCCTGCTGCTGGGAAAGTTGAAAGGTGTAATGGACTGTTAAAAACAACTCTGAAGGCACTACATGAGGGAACTTCCAAGAACTGGGACAAGCACTTAACCAAGGCCACCTGGCTGGATAACACTAGAGGCTCTGTCAATCGAGCTGACCCTGCCCAAGCAGAATCCCTGCACACTGTAGATGGAGACAAAGTTCCAGCGATCGATCTGAGAGGTATGTTAGGGAAGGCTGTTTAGATTATTCCTCTCTCAGGCCAAGACAAACCCATTCGTGGGATTGTTTTCACTCAAGGGCCTGGAAATACCTGGTGGGTAAGGAGAAAGGATGGAGAGATCCAGTGTGGGCCTCAAGGAAATTTAACCTTGGGGAAAGACTAATCATGTGCTTTGAGTTGTGTTTTGCAGGAAACCAGTCACCAGATGAGAAAGACCTGAACAAGT
>NW_020962885.1:8124-9793 GCF_003031625.1 Empidonax traillii | reverse complement strand
TCATTTGTAGACACTGTTAGCCCCGAGCACGGTCCGCGTTTGCCTGTCCCTTGGGAGCAAAATCCTCCTTGCAATGTCCTCGTTCCCCTTGGCCCCCACCCTACTCTGCATCCACAGGACTCCAAGAGCCCCAATATCTACTGGAGGATATGACCTTAGAGACAAGATAGATCCCAGCTGATGAACCTCCCAATGTCCTTTTGGTGGCAACTGGGTAGTTTTGGCCCAGTGCTGAAGGACCTTGGGTGGGAGGGAGGGAATCACTGACCTTTAGTGGTTGTGCCTGCCTGGGAGCTGCTGCCGGGGAGGAGAAAGGCACAGGTTGAGAGCGTGGAGCTCCCCCAGGTTCTGCACACACTGAGACACCGTGGGAATCCCAGATCCAAAATCTGTCATCTCTGGGGGAGTTGTCTCTTCCAAGAGAAATCATTCTACTATTCTCCAGTCTTCAGGAAATTTTGGAGTCAGTGAGAAAATGAAAATAAAGGGCAACCTCAAGCCCCTGTGTTCTGGTTTTTGTTGAAAGAGCATGGTCCCTGTCTCAGGGAGGGGTTTAGCTATGGTTGCAGCTTGGGGTTGGGCTGAGCAGGTGGGACCTGAAATTCTGCAGGCACCTGAACTGCAATTTTTTGTCCTCTTGCTCCATCCCTCACTCCAGAAGAAGATGTTGATGCCTTCAATTGGCAGATTTCTTGAAATCTCCCTGTCCAATCTGTGGGCCTGAAACTCTTGCTGCCTCTCCCCAGTTAGTTCTCAACTGCAGGAAGGAGAGAGGGACGGTGCTATCACTTTTCTGCTGCAGTTGTTTTGAACACTGTCTTCACCCTGACTCACATCCCACCTTTGTTCATCTGTTCTGCAATAATTCACTTGCAACTGGTCTCTGAAGTCTGTCTGTGCCCCAGGCATGGGCACAGCATGCACCAAATCTGACCCTCCCAGTGCAACCACCAGAGCATCATCCTGCATCCCGGGACTCTCCTGTCCTATCAGAGACACACTTGTGCAGCTCTCCAGGGGATGGGGAGTACAAGGACAGGTTCCGTAAAGGGAGCTGTGTGGGACTGGAGGTGGGAGAGGAGAAGACCTTTATGCCCCTCATGTGAATCCCTTGAGAGGAAACTCTGCCCCTTCTAGATCTGAGGTATTTTCCAGTCCTGAAAACAATAACGCTATCCTGGGCAATGCCTTTGTACTCTCCAGATGACTTTCCAGCTCCTAACACTCTATATGAGCCCCCATCATAATCCTCGTCCTGGAGAGATGGGGCCACTGAGCACAGGGAGAGCCCAACCTGGAGACATCCTCATGCCCATCAGTTCCTTCTGATGTTTTCCCTGTCCTGCACTCCCTGCTGTCCCCGCGTCTCTGTCCCCTAACCCGAGTGGTCCAAGCCCACCCCGAGATCCCCTTTGAGCTCAGCCCGCTTGGGGCAGTGCTCAAAGGCTGTGCTGCCACTGTCCTGCTCTGCTTTGCTCAACCCCTGCTCTCTGCTCACACACAGCCCTGTGGAACTTCACAGAATCACACCTAGTATTCCAAGTTGGAAGGGACCCACAAGGATCATCGAGTCCAACTCCTGAGCCTTCACTGCACCATCCCCCAGAGTCACACCACGTGCCCGGGAGTATCGTCCAAACTCTTCTTGGACTTGTACCAAACCAGCGGT
>NW_020962885.1:0-1464 GCF_003031625.1 Empidonax traillii | reverse complement strand
GAGGCCCAGGAGCCTTGGGGCCTGCCCAGCTTTCCTCCTCCCGAGGGCCTCCCGCTTGTCTCCTGACACCCTGTTGGCCCCAGGCCTTGCAGGCTTCTGGCTCACGGCCCGCTGGCACCATCCCACCAGCCTGACCCCCCTCTTTGCCCTGTCTCCAGCCTCTGCTCCCTTTGATGGCAAGGCTCTATCCAAGGAAAACCCTGGTTATCAGCAATGGCACCTGTGTGATGACTGCAAGGCTCGAGTGTGCCAGGCAAGAGCAGGAGCACAGAGAGCCTGAGGAGCCAGGAGATGCCCTGGCTGGGCATCGGGCTGCTGTGGGACGAGTTGACAATTTTCAGCCCCCGCGCTCTTCCACAAAGGCTGGGATGTCACAAGGCCCTTGGCTGGCAGCCAGGGGAACACGGCTGTGATACTGGCACTGAACCAATCCATTGCCAGGTGTAAGGGGGATACTTTTGATTTAGATGATCAATGGAACATAGAGGGGTAAGAAAGTCATTGTATTGGCATGTGACACCAGCCAAAGTATTGTACAATGTAACTTTTTTGCACAAGTTGACAGTAAGGCTCATTTTTGCTGCCCAGGCTTTCCCAGGCTTTCCTGGGCTTTCCCAGGCTTGATTCCTCCTCAGATCCGATTAAGGTGAGTGAGGGGTGGGTCAGGCTCGTTGGCAAGTGCCAGGGGAGGCTATATAAGAGCCTCCAGGAGCGTGAGCGAAGGTCGCTCACGCACCCCACAGGATCAGACTAACAGGGCTGTGGCACAGCAATTTCAAGGCATTTCAAGCAGGCAGGGCACAACCAGCTCCCACTTCTCGTAGGTGAGTGTGCTTTTTAAAGCTAGTAATGGTTTCCAGAAAAACAAAAGCCGTTATTGCTGTTAATACTAGGAGTGTGTGTGCTCAGACAGTCCCCTCGAAGAAGGATGCAGCCACCCAGGTCTCTGGGTGTGCTGAGTGTCTGAGCCTGGCGTTGGTACCGGAGGATGGTGTAGGAGGTAGCTGTGTACGATGCGAGCAGGTGAGTGACTTGGTGTGCCTGGTAGCAGAACTTAAGGAAGAGGTAGAGAGATTAAGGTGCATTAGGGAGAGTGAAAAGGAAATTGACTGGTGGAGTCAAACCCTTTTGAACCCTAAGGAAGTCCAGCAAGAGATGGCGAAGCCCTGCCCCTCCTGCCATAAGGCAGATGGAGCAGACCAAATTGATGGGGGGGGAATGGAAACAGGTCCCTAATGGGAGAGGTAAAAGAACTCTCTCTCGATCCCCATCACCCCCCAGGGTGCCCTTGAAGAATAGATATGAGACCCTGGGCCCAGACAGTCAGGTAGAGGACAGCCAAGAAGATCTCTCTGGAGAGCATCCTGGTTCGGCCCTGTCTAAAAGACAGATTACAACCACAGGTATAAAAAAAAAAAGAAGGGTAGTTGTAGTCGGTGACTCCCTTCTGAGGGGAACTGAGGG
>NW_020962884.1:7138-8816 GCF_003031625.1 Empidonax traillii | reverse complement strand
TCCCTGCCCGTGGCAGGGGGTGGAATGGGATGGGCTTGAAGGTCCCTTCCAACCCAAACCATTCTGTGATTCCACGATTGTGTTTCTCCCCTGCATGAACTGGATGAGACAAATAAGTTCTTCTGGCAGGGAAGTCGAACAGGATGATCTTTAAAGTCCCTCCCCACCCAAACCACTCCATAATTCTCTGATCTATAAGGAACCCGCATCTAAACGGATCTGGGAGGGAAACAGGGACACAAGGCCACTTTAAATCCAGACTGTTCTTGCCTTGCCCCCTTTACAACCAACATCAGCAGCAGCAAAAGGCAATCACAGCTCATGTCAGGCTACAGATGAGCCGAGGATGTTACACGATGTTGGTCGTTAGCTCTCAATTTGACCAGGTGGCAAGGGACAGGGCTCTGCAGCTCCAGGAGGGGATGATTTACAGGCCTGAGAGATAACAACCCTCCTAAGGAAGGAAGCTGGGAAAATCAAGCTCCACAGGCTCCACCTGAACTGCACCTGCCCGTGTGTGTGTACCCAGGGCTCATATTTAGTGCTGCTGGTGGCACGTTGACAGAAGGCTTAGTGAAAACAAATGTTAATGTTAATTAAGCTGGAAAACTTCCCAGAGCCCGAGGATGAGAGTGTTTGCTCGGATAATAACTCAGATGGCCTGTGCCCTGCTCAGCGCTTGCACTGGGAAATGGGATCACTCAGGGAACAGGGAATCAAAGAGCTGGAGCAGATCAGCAGCTCTTTCCTGGGATGAAAGGGGGCAGGGGGTGCTGCTCCTTGTAGCATCTTTTCCAGGGCTTTAAGCACCCCAAGTTGCACTGATGAAAGTGGTCAGGCACCCCTCACACCTTCCCTGGGAGAACATGCCACGCTGACAGAGCTCACAGCTCCTAAATCCTCCTTTACCTCATTTCCCTCCGGTGCTTCCAGATGATGATAATTAACCTCTCTTACCACGGAGGTCTGGGTGAGGACAGGTTTCCTTTGCACACAGTCAAGATCTCGCTGCTTATTTTGAATAATTTCAGTCCTGTTGCCTTGAACTGGTCATCACGGCCTTGCACCAGCTAATGATCTGGCCCAGTGAGTTTAAATTCCCTTTTTTACAGATCTTGAATTCAAATTACACTCACTGGGGCCAGCCTGAGCCTTGTGAACACCAGACAAGGGCTGGGGGCTAAAAAATCTCTTATCAGAGGGATGGGAACTCCTGAGTATTTATTTATTTATTTACTTATTTATTGCTGAAAGGGCTTGGTGGTGGGAGTGGTGAGGAGACATGATAATTAGGAGCTGAGGAGATGCACACAAACAGCCCAGGAAGCCCTGGTAGCACTTCAGACACTGCAGGAGGCCACGGGAATCCCACAGTCACACAGGATCAGCAGGGTTGGAAAAGACCTCTGAGACCATCCAGTCCAATCTGTGCCCCAACCCCACCTTGTCACCCAGCCCATGGCACTGATGCCACGTCCAGTCTGTTCTTAAACACCTCCAGGGCTGGGGACTCCAAACCTCCCTGGGCAGCCCATTGCAGTGACTGATCACTCTCTCTGGAAAAACCTTCTTCCCAATGTCCAACCTGCCCCTCCTCTGGCACAGCTGGAGGCCGTTCCCTCTCCTCCTGTTCCTGTTCCCCGGGAGCAGAGCCCGACCCCCCCCCCCCCCCCCCCCC
>NW_020962884.1:0-1655 GCF_003031625.1 Empidonax traillii | reverse complement strand
GGACATGGCACTCGGTGCCATGGGCTGGGTGACAAGGTGGGGTTGAGTCACAGGTTGGACTGGCTGATCTCACAGGTCTTTTCCATGCTGGTTGGTTCTGGGATTCATTTGTCTGTCTGCACATCTTTTCTTTGGCGGGAAATTCTGCTAATTTGATAATTTCAACCAAAGGGAGCGTCTTCGATGTATCAAACCCACGAATACATTAAATTCATTTGGCCTTCACTGGTCCCTTCCAACCCTTCACCCGTGACTCTGGGATCTACAAAACCCCACTGGACACCAGAGGCTCTCTTCAAACTCCACCAATTCCTCCATTTCCAGCACTAATTAACATAATTCCAAGCCCTGGGACACAGACTCATTTCCACCCCTGCAGAAAAGGTTTGAAGAGCTGCTGGAGTTGAACAGCAGAGATGCTGCTCTCGCTCCGCTGCCATTTGGAGGATGGCACAGAGGAGCCTCGAGCTCTGCTGAGCTCTCTTTTGGGGCCTTTTCTTGTGGTTTTTTTTTATTTGCAAAGAGGAGACAATCTGTTCATTTCACAGACACTCAACAGCTCTTCAGAAATAATACAGGTGTGCACCGAAATAAATCTGCTTTGTTTACTGTGTAATTAAGTCAGGAAACAACAACAAAAAAAAACCAACAAATAAACAAACAAAAAAAAAGCCGTTGGAAAGTTTTTCTGTCTTTTTGTTTCTTCTCCTCTTTTGGAAATTGCTTTTCAATCCTATCAAAGGAAATCCCAGACGTCCCTGACAATAAAACCAAGGTTTGGTCAAAAACTAAGACAAACACAACAATAGGACCCATTACTTTGGTGTTGGGTTTTTTTTGTTGTTGCATTTGTATTCCTAAGTTCCTTGTGCTAATTGAGTCTTCAGCCCTGCAAAGACTCACAAATGCGTTTAACTGGCAGCCTCGTGAATACCTTCACGGCACGGACTTCAGCCTGCTCACTCATGCTGAGAAGTCAATAACTGGATCTGGACACCAAAAATTAAGTTAAAAAAAAAAAAAAATTGTCTGGATGTTATTCATCTCCTGCATCGCAAGGTTTTCATCTTCCTCGGTGTCCTTGGGTCTCATTTCAATGCCGTTCCTGAGCTGTTCCGTCCTCGCATCCGCGTTGTCAATCCCAACTAAATTTGCCGGTGTCTGCTTAGGGAGAAAAAACCCACACAGACACCAAAAATTGATCCAGCAGAAGTCAATAACAATGTGTGTGTCTGCAAAACATCACGAGATAATCCACAATGCTGCCTTTTACAGACTCCTGCATCACTGACAGGGGAGCACTCGAGTCAGCGATGTGAGCCCTGCGTGGGGCTGTGGGAACTCGGGACTGAAATGAGGAGCTGGGGGTGAACTGATCCCACACCCTGAGCTGATCCCCCAGCGTGGGCAGCAGGACAGGGGAGGATTCTGCCCCTCTGCCCCCTCAGTGAGACCTCCCTGCAGAGCTGCCTCCAGCCCTGGCAACAACAGCACAAGGACGTGGAGCTGCTGCAGAGAGTCCAGAGGAGGCCCCGGAGATGCTGCCAGGGCTGGAGCCCCTCTGCTCTGGAGCCAGGCTGGGAGAGCTGGGGGGGTTCCCCTGGAGAAGAGAAGGCTCCAGGGAGAGCTGAGAGCCCCTGGCAGGGCCTAAAGGG
>NW_020962883.1:7591-8654 GCF_003031625.1 Empidonax traillii | reverse complement strand
CTCATGGCCACCCCAGGGGGGACCCCTGCACAGGAGCTTCACAGACTCTCCTGACCAGGGTCCCACAAGGCCAGGCTGACACACGTGTGTTCATGCATGTCTGCAGGGAGCCAGCAAAACTCTCTATGTTCTTCTCAGGCCAAGAAGCACCATCAGCTGAGGGCTCTTCTGAGCACACACTGGGATGTCCCTCCCATGGTAGGCCTTGGGCAGGCGGGCGAGAAGCACGAGAGCGATGCCCAATTGCTGACACCTTTGCCACAAACAAGACCACAGGAATGACCCAGGTGAACATCACCTGCATTCAAGGGATGCCAACAGCCCTTGATCTGAGACCTCTGCCTGTGCTGATGCCTTTCTGCCCCGGAAATCCTTGAGATTCTCATCCCAGCACTTCCAGAAGCTTTCATATAGGAAGGCACGTGGAATGCACAGGAAATGAAAAGGTAGCAATGCAGGAAACCAGGACACAGCCCCTACCATTAGCTGGGATGGTTCACAACTGGCAGGAGCTGGTCAGAAAATTATCACTTCCCCAAAGGTGCCTGTGGGCCTGAGGCAGGGCAGGACTGCTATAAAAGGCAGCCCAAGTCTCTGCTCTCTCATCCACTTCTCTCACCGCCTTCTCCTCAAGAATCAGGTGAGTGGGAAGCCTCTTCTCCTCCTGCTGCTGCTTCAAGACCACGTCTTTTCTCACTGCAGGTCTCAGCTGATGTGGGCTGTGCTAGGCCAGGGCTGGGAGCTGCTGGTGCTGGGAGGGGGAAGGGGAGAGAAGGTGTTGTGCAGAGAGAGGCTGGCACTTGGCTGAGGAGGCTGGTGGGCTTTGGGCTGGGCAGTGGGATGTGGGGCAGGAGGTGCCTTGGCTGCAGGGGCATTGTGTGCAGGGCTGCTTCTCATGTGTGCCCGCTTTGTGCTTGTCCCTGCCCTGTGTGCCAGGTGCCCCTGTGAGCCAGAGACATGTCCTGCTGCCAGCCCTGCAACCCTTGCTGCCAGCCCTGCGGGCCCACCCCGCTGGCCAACAGCTGCAATGAGTGCTGTGTCAGGCAGTGCCAGGACTCCCATG
>NW_020962883.1:0-1686 GCF_003031625.1 Empidonax traillii | reverse complement strand
TGGGCTGGAGAGGGGGAGGAGAAAGGGGGTGTCCACTCACCGGGTTGCTGAGGACAAGGAGGTGACAGAAGGGCTTGAGAGAGCCACCAGTCAGGCTGGCTTTTATCCTGGCCCCACAGAGCCTCAGGGCCCAAAGGCCCTGCTGCATAAGGGACAATTTTCCTGCATGATCCCAAGGAACAGAAGCATTTCAAGGAATGAATGGTATGGCATGAGTTGGTGTTTCCAACTACCCTGACTTTGCATTTCCTGGCCTACGTCATCCCTGTTCCCTCATGGACACTTGTCAGTGCAGGTAGGAGAGGTTGCAGGATTTCTGTGGGCAGGGATGTGTCACTATGGGCAGAAGTTGTGATCTAAGAGCACAAAGGTCCAGAAGAGGCAGGTGATGCCAGCCTGGGGCACTCTGCTCCTGCTGACAGGAAGGTTCCCAGCAGCTGCCAGCCCTCCAGCCTTTGGCTCATCACCCAAGGAAGGGCTCCCCTGAGCTGTGCCTGAGTTCATCTCTGATCCCAGCCATGGCTTGCACATGAGACAGGAGCAAGGACTCTGGGAAACAGCTCAGTGCCCCAAGGCTGACTGGAGGGAGCATGAGGAGTGATGGCCTGAGGTCAGGATTCTCCTCAGTGAGACCTGAGTGCCGTGGCCCTCTCCAGGTTGTCACCAAAAAACAAGAAATAAACTGGCTGACAAATTTCTTGTGTTAGAAAGTCAGAATTTTTTTGTTCAACCCGCTGGGTATGTGGGGAAAAGACATGCACAAGACATGCACAAACAGGAACAGTTATCTTCATGAAAGTAATACAAATTCATGACATTTCTTTTAGAAATTCATTACAGTTCCTAAGTACATGCACATATCGTAATTCTGTTTTTGAACTTTTAGGATATGCATAGGCAAATTTTAGGGGCCTTATGTGGTCATTTGGGTACATCCCATTACCCAGATCTCCCTTAGATGTTTCTGGATGTCCTAATGAGTCCTGTCTCCTTGAGAGTATTTCACATGGTCAGGCCATCATGAACTTCTCTTATCAATCTTTGCTCTGACACACAATCCTTGTTCTCAAAGCTGACACATTTGTGAATCCATATCAGTCACTGGTACAGGGAAATAAGGAAGCAATTGCTGGCACAAGACTATTAGTCCCAGATGGGGGGAGTGAACACAAAGCCACATTAATCTCTATCTAAGCCCTAAATGGTAGAGATCGAAGTAACAACCATGAATATACAGATGAAACAGTGTTGTGCTAAACTTCAGAGAATTTTCTAACACCACCCCCAGCTGTTGCGAATATCAGGCAGAGGAGGTTTGAGCAGCAGGACAAGGCCCATACTCATGGGAGGGCTTGCATGATGAGCTGAAGACTAGAGGGATGGGAGCAGTTGGAGCCCTTCCTGTCAGCAGGAATTCCAAAAATCCAGCAGCATTTTCCCACTCCACCTGACTGCCCCAGGCTGGAATCACCTGCCTCTTTGGGAACTGTTCAGCACTTACTGCATGTCCTGTGCCCACAGTGACACATCTTTGGCCCAGAAATCCTGGAACATCTCCTGTCTGCACTCACAAGTGTCCCTGAGGGAATGGGCAAGATGT
This sequence comes from Empidonax traillii, assembly GCF_003031625.1. Lineage (NCBI taxonomy): Eukaryota > Metazoa > Chordata > Aves > Passeriformes > Tyrannidae > Empidonax > Empidonax traillii. The sequence goes on along the minus strand of NW_020962883.1, from coordinate 86 downwards.
AAGCCAGGAAATGCAAAGTCACCACAGAGGGAATCACCAACACGTGCCATGTCATTCCCTGTTTCCCTTCACTGCGATCATGCAGG
>NW_020962882.1:6824-8513 GCF_003031625.1 Empidonax traillii | reverse complement strand
AACTGCGGTCTAACAAGAAAACGTGGCACTGTTACAGTACAGGGCTCTCTCCTTCAGGTCCTTCCCATAGAGGTTGTACTTCGTTGCTATGTAGTTGGCAATGGCTCTGGTCTGCACCATCTTCATGCCATCAATCTCCACCATTGGCAATTGCTGAAAGAGCAGGGATCCATCTAGGGAAAAGGGAAAAGGAGATAAGACAAAGAGACACTCAGTCTCTAAATGAGAACCATGAGTGGGTATCAGGCAAACCACACCCACTATTTTTCATTTAGAATCATTGAATCAACTTCTTGAAGATTCTCCAGTTTTGAGCAAGAACCCAAATGCAGAACTTGTAGATTTGATGCACTGAAAAAGACATGTGCTACATGGCCCTAACTCAGATGATTTTTGTGGAGATTAATACAGAAGAGAAGGACTGAAGGATGTGATGCAGCAGTTTCTGTCATGCATTGGTACGTTTTATGGAAATCTGGACAATTTAAGGATTTTCAGCATATAATGCAAATAAAAAAGCATACAATGTCTTTGTAGCTTCTATGTTGACTTTGCTGCACAACAGCATCTCATCTGTAGGGGGCAGGGGGGCCAAGTGATTATTCCTAAAGGAGAGCAGGACTGCAAATGCCAACCCGAGCTCAGCCGTTTTTCAAAAGCCAAGGGAAGAGCACAGACATGTAATATGCTTTGGAGGAAATGTGAATATCATGTTCATAAAGATGAAAGCTGAAGCTAGAAGATGAGTAGTTGCCCTGGGAAACAGGAATGCATCAGAGGTACAGGTTAAAGCCAGAAATCTGGTACTCTGTTTTCATGCAGATTATAAAACAACAACATTGTAGGCCACCTGAAATGCTAATGGATTTGATGTGATGACAAAAACCTTTACTGTGATAGGACAGGAGGCAATGCACACAAACTGAATCAAAGGAGAGTCAGTCATCTGACCATAAAGAAAGGCTCTTTTACTGTGGGAAGTTACTGTACATCAGCAAAGGTTGCCCAGAGAGCCTCAGTCCTTGGAAATACTTAGACCTCAGCTGGACATGGTCCTGGGCACCTGGCTTGTAGGGGGTGTTGCTTGAAGAGGGGAGGTGGAGTAGATGATCTCAACAGGTCCCTTCTCACCTCAGCCCTTCCATGATTCCGTGAAGATTGAAGCAACCGGGTGGATGATGCCATCTAACACACTGCAGTGTGCGTCTGTGATACCTCATGCACAGTCAAGTCTAGACTTTCTTTCTAAGAGACTAAGACTTCTTGGGTGTTCTCAGACAAATTATTCTATTGCTATTGTTGTTGTTGTTATCATTATCACTGTTAGTGTTATTATTAAATAGTGAGGGTATCTTACCCTTCCGTAACTTATTCAGATCATCCTTTTTTTCCAGATAAGATTCTTCAAACTGCAAGAAATAGAGAAGAAAAGTTCAGCTGTCGTTCCATGTTTTAGCTTCTTCCTCATTTAGACAATGAAGGCACAAAGAGCTGTGTTTGGGGCATTTTAGTTTTGAAAAAATAAATAACATTTGAAAGCTTTCTGGTGCAATGGCCATCACCATGACAAAAACTCACAGCTCACAAAAACTCACCGATCCCCACACTCCCCTCTGCTTCAATATCAGAAAGTCTTAGTGGTAAAAAAGAAACCTTTGATTTATAATGTAAAGTACCTGCAGGGGTAAG
>NW_020962882.1:0-1241 GCF_003031625.1 Empidonax traillii | reverse complement strand
GTGACCTGCCCAACCAATCACCGTCGAGCCCGTCCGGTGGCCATGCTTGCTCGAGCAATTCCTGGGGGTTCCTTCTGCAGAAACTACATCTCCCGTCAGCCTTTGCAGCAGCTTTACTGCACAGCATAACCCTTTCAACCACAAGCAAGAGCACTACGTCACTTGTACTCAAAGAACATTAATGCCTTTGTTTGCTAAAGTGTGTAAATAGTAAAAAGTCTTGACAGTGGGAGTACTTGTTTTGTGGAATACCAGCAAGCACCCAGGCTTGCACAGCTCTGAAATAAATGATCCAGGTCTCTCTCGATCATGTAATTATTGGCCAGTTGCACACCGGGTAACAAATCCAGTATTTCTGAGCAGCCTTTCCCCTGGGCTGGTTCTGAGGTGGCTGCACCTCAGGGACATGGCCGGGTCAGGAGCAGGCAGGCGACAGGCTTGGAGGCCCCCGAGGCGGCAGTGGGGTCGCAGGGATGTTGTGACTGGGGAGAGGCCGGGGCTGCAGCCCCATGAGCGGGTTGCCAGGCGGATGGTGTGCTGGGGGCTCTGGCTCTGCGTGTCCCAAGGGGGTCTGTGCTCAGGATCCTGGAACTGCCAGGCCAGGCCCGTAGACTGCACAGCACAGAGTCGGCAGCCACGACCCAAGTTACTGCCTTGAATTTCTGACAATGCACAGCAGCTGCAAGGGCTGCCTGAAAGCCTCAGTGAGGAGGGAGAGAAATCGCTCGTGGAACACCTCTGTTTCATACATGCTTTCCTGAAGAAAAAAGCTGGGGTTTATTCCTTTTTTATTCCTTTTTTGATAATAAGGACTGATGGCAGATGCATAGCATTTCTTTTAAAGACACAAGTTTTAAACTTCACAGTTAGTGACAAGCACACTCAATCAAGTCTGCAAACTGCTTTTAGCTGCTACAATACACCTTTAGTTAAAGGAAATATTGGTGAAGCTGTAGTATGTCCAGTCACAAAACAGAGGTGCAATAGGATCTCTGGTCCCAGCATCCTCCAAGTGAAGCTCAGGGGAAAGCCAAATCCTAATCTGTCATCCCTATCTAACCAGAACCTGCATGCTTTTCCTGGCATTTCCCAGAACAAATACATCACCCACTGTTTGGGCTAAACTTTCATCATTTTCCAGCAGTTCTTAGGAATGCCAGAACCAGAGAGCCCTTAGGCATGTAAGTAGCATCAAGAAGACAATTAACATCCTGGGCGTGAGTGTCAACAGTAAGACTTTA
>NW_020962881.1:7513-9204 GCF_003031625.1 Empidonax traillii | reverse complement strand
GGGGTGTTTTGAAGATTATCAGATAAATTTAACCTGCCAGTCATGTGAGTTCTGAGGGTTTGTTCCTGTGCCTGTGAAATTTGCATCTGAGACGAGGGATTTTGGTGAATTTGGGGTGTTTAATCTCTCTCCAAACCGAGCTTGGTCCCACATTCCCTTGGGATGAGCTGCCCACAGCGATGTCCTTCCAAAAGATGTGTATTTTTAGCTCTTGTAGTGCAATAAAGGAAGGTGGTTCCTACTCAAAACGGCTTTTGATACCTCTGTGAGCAATGCAGGAGATCTGCATCCACCCCAACATCCTTCACATCATCCCCAGTGTGTCAGTGAGGGAATTAGGAAGAGCAATCCTGTCCCACTCAGCTTTTGCTGTGACACCTTTTCCATCAGCCATCACTTTTGCTCTGTCGAACAAACCAGACCTGGGATGTTTGCCCAAGGGATTTTTTTCCCACCTTCACTTTACTGCCATGAAATGCAGCATTTTGGATCAGACTTTTGGGGATGTGGTTCCAAAGAGCACCAGAATGTCACTGTTTTGTGATCCCTGGTGATATTTGGAACAGAGAAGCTGTGGCTGCCCCATCCCTGGAAGTGTCCAAGGCCAGGTTGGACGGGGCTTGGAGTGACCTGGGCCAGTGGAAGGTGTCCCTGCCCATAGGAGAAGGTTGGAGATGAGCCTTAAAGTCCCTTCCAACACAAACCATTCCATGATACCATGATTTATGGGAGTGCTTCCGTGCTTTTGGCGAGATCCCCATGGCAGGGAAGCTGCCACAACACACGAAGGACCTTCCAGACCATCACCAAGCTTTGTCTGAAATTACCCAAACCAGTCCCCAGAATTCTGTGGAAAGCCAGCAGGGAGATGGACATCCTGCAAACCACCACGAGGGGCAAAACCCTGAAAAAAAACCCCTGCTGGGCCAGAGGAGGAAACCCTAGAGGTGAGAATCCCTATTTCAGTTCTCTGGGGCTGGAGGGGCTCCAGGCACCACCCTGGTCCTGGAGACACCATCAGGAATGTGATGCTGAGCGCAGGAGCAGATGGGCAGCAGTTGTTTTGCTGTCTGCCAGCACCTACCAAAGGAGCCTCCTTCCCCAGCCACAGCAATTTTCCAAGTGCTCTTGAAAGCAGAAGGAGCTGGCAGAGCTGCTCCTGCCTCCTGACAGGATGGGGATGGATTTTAGGAGCGGCCCCTGGAGCTGCATTTGCTCATTGGAGGGGTTGGATGCTGGGAGGAAAAGGATTTCAGGTGTGGAAGAAGAGACCTGAACATAAAACCCCTCTCACACAGCAGTGTCAAGGCAATTCCCACCCCAGTGTTCAAAGTTCCTCCCAGTTGCACCAGGGGGAATTTGGTGGATTGGAGATTGTTTTCTGTCCCTCGGGCTGAGTTTGCTCATCCCTGAGGTCTCGGCTTCCCCATCCAATAAAAAGCTAAAATCCCAAACCTCCACAGAATCCCAGAACATGCTGAGTTGGGAGGGATTCACCAGATCCCAAGAGTCACCCCCTGTGCCCCAGAGGATCATCCAAACCCTCCTGCAGCTCTGGCAGCCTTGGGGCTGTGCCCACTGCCCTGGGGAGCCTGTTCAGTGCCAACCACCCTCTGGGGGAAGAACCTTGCCCTGAGATCCACCCTGAGCCTGCCCTGACACAGCTCCAGCCATTCCCTGGGGGCTGTCCC
>NW_020962881.1:0-1238 GCF_003031625.1 Empidonax traillii | reverse complement strand
AAAGGCAGATCCCAGCTGTGTAATCACTGCTCTCTGGTACCTGCTCATTTGAATAATGAAATGGCATCTTTGTTAAAGGCAAGGAGACTTCCAAGTTGTCTTGTTCTGCAGCTCACCTCTAAAAGCCAAGCAAGCTTTGCAAAACATTTCAATTCTCTTGATCACTGTAATTACTGGCCAGGCTCCAGCGCTGTCTCTGCCTCGCTGGTGCCAGCAGGTTACACAGGAGGGGGTGGGAAAGGCTTTAAAATAATGAATCATGGCTATCGTGGCTCACTTTATTTCTCAAAATGCCTTCATTTTGCATTATATTCATATTTTCTCTTCTTCCACCGCATCACAAGTTGAGGACCTGCCTGTGCAGGGCCAGAAGCTGGACTGGATGGTCCTTGTGGGTCCCTTCCCAGCAGCAGTTGACTGTGACTCACCTAAAGCAGCTCCAAGGCAGGTTTTCCAGCACCCCCAGGGTCCAGTCGTTCAGCATTTCCAATTAACGTTTGCATTTCAATGGCCTGGATTCTGCTGAACTCGGAGCAGATGCACCAGGGGCAGCCAGCCCTTCTCCAGCCCTTCTCCTTTCATTCTGGTGCCACTGGGAACCACCCAGCCTGGCAGCAGCAGCTTTCTGGGCAGTTGGTGCCAGGTCTGTGCTTGGAGAGGTTGTGCAGGAAGGTGAAGTGGGCAAATCAAGCATGGCTTGGGGCAGCTGGGCTGGGGAGATGGTTTGGGCCCTGCTACCTGCCCATGCCGAGTGCCAGGTGAGCTGTGGATGTGTCTGCTGGGTCAGCACGTGTGGATGTGTCTGCTGGGTCGTGATCCTGTGGTGCAGCTCAAGTTCCACGCTACCGAACCATGGAATCACTCAGGTTGGAAAAGCCCTCTGAGATCTTTGAGGACAATGGTAAACCTGAAGTGGCCAAGGCCACCACCAACCCATGTCATTAATTACCACATCTAACACATCTTTTAAATCCCTCCAGGGATGGGGATTCCACCCCTGTCCTGGGCAGCTGTGAAGGGCCGGACAACCTTCTGTAAAGAGAATAATTTCCCAATATCCAACCTGACCCTCCCCTGGAGCAACTTGAGGCTGTTCCCTCTCCTCCTGTCCCTGTTCCCTGGGAGCAGAGCCCGACCCCACCCCAGCTCCCCCCTCTTGTTAGGGAGTTGCAGAGCCAGAAGGTCCCCCCTGAGCCTCCTTTTCTCCAGGCTGAGCCCCCCCAGCTCCCTCAGCTGCT
>NW_020962880.1:7646-9341 GCF_003031625.1 Empidonax traillii | reverse complement strand
GTGAGATCCCAGCTGATGAACCTCCTCATGTCCTGGTGGTGGCAGCTGGGCAGCCTTGGCCCTGATGCTGAGGGTCACTGAGTGTGTGAGGAGGGAATCCTTCACCATTGGTGGCTGTGCCTGCCTGGGAGCTGGACCAGCTGCCTGGGAGGAGAAAGGCACAGGCTGAGAGCCTGCAGCTCCCCAAAGTGCTGCACACGCTGAGACACTGTGGGCACCCCCTGAGCCACCCTCTGTCATCTGTGAGGATCAAGAAATGAATGTCCTGCCCAGTTGTGTCTCTGGAGAGAGCTCAGCCCCGTGCCCCTTCCACATTCCCTTTACTGAGGATTTACTAGACAAGAATTTTCCCACCCATGTGGCTCCTTCCCACATCTCCTTTTACCCCTGTTTGACACCATCCCAAGCCTGGTTTTTGTGTGGTTTGTGGTTCCAGGTGGATGGCTCTGATGCCTAAAGCATTTCAGCACCTCCCAGGTGTTACACTCTGCCCTGATCCCATTGGGAAGTGTTGAAAATCACCCCCTTTTGTTCCGAGTCCCCTGGGGACTGAAGGAAGCAATCATCCTCCTGCCTTCCCCAAAGCAGCTCTGCCCATCACTGCTGCACGCCTGATCCACACAGCCTGTGCCCTGCCCTGTGCCCAGGACACGCCCTGTCCTGCCCCTCTCAGCAGCACTCCAGTGCTCCTCCCTCCCAGACATATTCTGTCCACATTGTGACCCACCCTTCTTCCAGGGTCAGCCATTCCCCTCTGGATCTGGATCCTGTGCTGTGTCCTCACAGTGCTCAAGGGCTGTGCTGCCATTGCCCTGCTCTGCTTTGCTCAGTCCCTGCTCTCTGCTCAGACACAGCCCTGGGGAACTCCACAGAATCACACCCAATATTTCAAGCTGGAAGGGACCCACAAGGATCATCGAGGAATCCTCGACCAAAAATCCCCCTCAAAAAAAGGAAACAATCCGGTATTCCTGGCTTTTTGGCGCAATTCCAATCCCGGTCAGCAGGGGCCGCTGTTGGATCACCGGAGGGGCAGAGCCTGCAGGGGCTCCCTGACAAGGGCGATTTTCGCCCCCGACACCGAGAAGGGCAAGAGAAAGGGGATGTTTGTGCCTCATCCAAGGACAAGGGTCAGGTGAAATGTCCCCCAAGAGCAGCTCTCTGTCTCCAGGAGTTTTAACAAAAACCTGCTGCACGGGGCTCATGTGGGGACATCAAACCCAGCCCACATGGGAATATGCACAGCTCTTTTTTTCTAAAACTTTAACACTACAACAAACCTCTATCTACCAACTGCTGACAATGTTGATGCAGGAACAGCTGTGACCCTGTGACCTCACATGGTATTTTAATGCTCCAATGGCATGGGCCTTTCTGGGTCCAACCAGGGCTAAAAATTACTTTTGACTGGGATTTAGGTTGGGAGAGAAAATCCAAGGAAAGAAAGGAGGGGCAATAGAACAGTTTGAATCCGAAGGTTTGAGGGTCTGGTGGATGTCTCAGCTACCCCTGTGTGCCTGTGCAGCCAGGGGAGCATCGGGGTGGGCACAGAGAAGAGCACACCCGCAGCTGGATCCCGTTGTTTGTGGACACACAGCTTCCTTTGGACACAGGGCATGGAGATGTCTTCACTCGAGGGGCTCACGTCTCCATGTCCAATCCAGGGAATAGATTGGATCTGGATTTATCCATCAG
>NW_020962880.1:0-1005 GCF_003031625.1 Empidonax traillii | reverse complement strand
ACAAAGACAGAGAGCAGGTGTTGTGAGATTAGTCAAGAGAGAGAAGGTACCAGGCTGAGAGAGGCCTGTGAGAGGCCTGCTTGCACCTGATATGCTCTATCCTAATGAAAGATAACAAAAAGGTTGGCCTGGTAGTCATAAATTAGTTAGGATGGACATTTGGGGAGGGTAAAGAGATGAATTAAGGGGGTTTTTTTGTAAGACTTTCACATGTAATCAGGAAGACATGAAAAGTTCATGACGATGAGGAACAGAGAAAACGACCCTCACGACGCTAAAGAAACAGGAACGACGCCCAGGAATCTACCCAAAGATGACTCCACCTCAAACTCCACCTGAACCCCACTCAATATGAATATTATTACTAGATGATGTCAATAAAATAAATATTCATGCACACTATTGTAATCTCTCACCAAAACTGTATAAATGACCTGACTTTACACTGAGAACAGTGGAGCTAGTTTGTCCAGCGTGAGCTGGCTAGCCCCCAGTGTTGCTGGAAATAAATACCTTGCTGCTTAAAGACCCAAAACTGTCTCTCAGCAGTTATTGTATGCTGGTTTTGGCACCAAAGGGAACCTAAAAATCATCTCCTTCCAACCTGAGCAACCTCCCACCACCCCAGGTTGCTGAGGGCTCCGTCCAACCGGCCCTTCAACGTTCCCAGGGACGGAGCCTCTCAGGCGCTGCCTGTGCCAGTCCCCTCCAGCTTGACTGGAAGAAAACATCTCCCTGAGATCGACCCTAAATGGCCCTCCTTCAGTCCCAGCTGTGCCCCCTTGTCCTCTCCCCACAGGCCCTGATGAACACTCTGTCCCAGCTTTCCTCTGGGCCCCTTCAGCTCCTGCCCGGCCGCACTGAGGCCTCCCCGGGGCCTTCTCTTCTCCCGCCTCAGCAACCCCAACTCTGGCAGCCTTTCCTCAGGGCACAGGGGCTCCAGCCCTGGCAGCACCTCGCAGGCCTCCTCTGCACTCTCTCAGCAGCTCCATGTCCTGCCTGTGC
>NW_020962879.1:8461-9488 GCF_003031625.1 Empidonax traillii | reverse complement strand
TTAATATCCGGACCAGTGGATTATTTGCTGCAGTAGTGGCCTCCAGGGCAAATCTCTCAGTTATATGAAAGAGACTGCAAGAAATGTCCTGACTCCAGGTGACATCTGTCTGAAAAAACATCTGGGGTTTGTCTGTCAGTTTATCCACGTCAGGGAGGGAAACAGCCCAACCAGGTTATCCCCCTGACATCCAGGACCCCGCAGGGTCAGCTGGGGACTCTCTCTTTTCCCACAGCCAGAGGCTCTGCCCCGCTCATCACACTGGAGCGCTACGAGCACGGGGGAATCCGCGCAGCCTGTCGCTCAGCCGGCTGGTACCCACAGCCCCAGGTGCTGTGGCACGATCCCCACGGGCGGCATCTCCCGTCCCTCTCGGAAAACACTGCCCAGGACAAGAATGGGCTCTTTGCAGCTGAGAGCAGCATCATCCTCACCAGAGGTGTGAACCAGGAACTGTCCTGCTCGGTGCAGCACATCCCGCACAGACCAGAGCAGGAGTCAGCCCTTTACGTGTCAGGTGAGTCGAGGATGGGGCCCTGCTGATGTGTCCCCAGAGCTGTGCTGGGCACGGCACCCCCAGCGCCTCTGGCAGGACACGTGCTCAGCGTGTCAAGGCCATTTCATCCCACCTGTGCCAACAGCCACGGCTTTCGGCAGCCTCGGTGCAGGAGAGCTGCCAAAACCCACCGGTTCTGTCTGCAGGTGTCGGTTAGGGGGAAAGGTACAACCCTCATTGTGGCAGAGTTTATACAGACACCTGGCTGAAATGAGCACATTCATAACACTGGAGCTAAATGAAAAAAAAGAAGCAAAGCCATGCCCTTATTCCCCCCTGCTATGAAATCCTGTCCTACAGGTTTAGTATCAGAAATAAATCCTTGTGTCTCATTTCAGCACCTGCAAGTATAAAATGTAATCCTAATTTTCCCTTGTCTCATAGGAAAGCTCCACTGGATGATTGGTTTGGGGCTGGGAATATATCAGAGCAGAGATGCAATGATGAACTGCATTACCCATACACCAAATG
>NW_020962879.1:0-1697 GCF_003031625.1 Empidonax traillii | reverse complement strand
GCTGTACTTTGAAGAGATTTTGGTTAGGCTTGGTGAAACTTCAGGGCCTTGCTGTGTGATTTCCGTGTGTATTCCCACTCAGCTGCCAGGCGCCTTTGAGTCGCGGCCGTGGCAGCAATTGGGGCTCGACTGGTGTTCCCTGGGACTGCCGCGATGCCCGCTGTGCCCCCCCTCCCGCTGCTCCCCGCGACCGGGCTGGGAGGGGGTTGTGTTAGAAGGACATTCTAGCCGGGAGAGCTGGGACTGCCCGGCAAAGACCGCCGCTGCCGTTTGTCCCCGAGGCTGGGCAGACAATAAAGGGAGTCAGCCTGGCGCCCGACAGCCCCCCCCACCCCGGACCGTAATAAATTACCTACACTCTGTTAACACAACGAGCAGAACTCAGCGATCAACCTAATCCGACAATCCAGAGGTAAAGATCTGCTTTTCTAGAAATAACATGGAGTCAAAATGATAAACGAGTGCCGACAAGACCAGAAAGGGAGGAAAATACCTACTAAATACACATGTTCCAAGCACGGGGTCATTTCATGGACACAGAGGAAGACTATAGCCTTCATCACGGGAGACCCCAGCCCACAAACCAGACCCCGACCCACGGAACTACACGTGTGCCGAAAACACAGCCCAGGACTATGTGTGGGGAAGAACCTGAGCACTGAGGGTGCGCAAAAGTCTGAGTATGGGAGCCAGGAAGATACAAAAGGGAAGTTTGAGAGTTGGGAGCAGCGAGTCGCTGGAGAACCTCTTGTTGCGGCTCCCTTGGCGCGCCAGAATTGCTTACCTATTGTTTACTAATAAATTTACTTCCTATTATGAATTGGCCTCTTTAATTTATTCCAAGGCATTGCTGGTAACCTTTAACAATTTTGGTGCCGAAACCCGGGATCTGGGTCTCTTGGTGCAAACCCTCACGGACGGGGAGGAACCCTGCCTTTTTTTTTTTTTGGCAGCCCTGTATGGCAGGTTGGGGGTGGTGATCCAGGGGTGCGAATGTGTGAGAGGTCTCCTCGAGACCAGGCGAGAGGGGCCTCCCTGTAGTGCATTTCTTGCACCCTGCGAGGGGCCAAGTCACGAACGGAGGGCACGAGTGTGTGTGTGAAAGAAGGCACCCTGGAAGATGGGACAGAGGAAAAGCAAGTCCTCTGGTTCCATGGGGACGGGATCCCCGGAAAAAATAGGAGAACTGAATAGGTTACCAGATATACCACCAGAAAGGACAAATGATAAAATACTGGGATATATGTCCAGAAGAAAGGGTAAATCAAAAGAAACAATGATTCACTGTTGTATTGAGGCATGGGGAGGGAAGCCCCTTACAAACCCACATGTATTTTGGCCTCTGTTCGGGTCATCTGAGGGTTGGATGTGTCGGCAATTGAATACATGGGTGGGCAATAAAAATTCAGCGGTTAGCTTCGAGGAAAGTGAATATGCTGAGTTGTGGATTCCTGAACCAGATGAAAAAGCATCATTGTTTGCATTAAGAGAGGAAAAGACAGGTAAACCTCACTCGGACAAAGAGGATCCCTTCTGGCCCCCTCCGGTTGCCCCCCAAGTCCCCCCCCCCCAGTATTCTTCCCGAAATTCAGAGACATCCCAGGCGCGGGAGTCAGACTCAGATTCTGATTCTCTGATGCCGACAGCTCCCCCTCCATGGACTATCCGGAGCATGGCAAAGCAGGGGGAGGGGAAAC
>NW_020962878.1:8445-9494 GCF_003031625.1 Empidonax traillii | reverse complement strand
AAGCTGAGTTGGAACCTCGAGCTTCCTTTCCCAGGAGCTTTGTGCAGTCTGCAAATAAGAAGGAGAAATTTTCATCTCCTTTGGGGCAGGTGTCAACAGAGGCTGAGAGCTTTTGCCTTTTTCAGTCAACTGTGCCCTTTTGGACACCCTACAACTTGAAGTGGCACCAGAAAGCCTTTCCTGCACACACACGGGTGTCACACACAGGCACCCACACACCTTTCCTGCAGCCCACACGTGGCCAAGATTTCCTCACCCTGTGTACATCCCACCCTGCGTAGTTTTGCCAGAGAGCACGGCACCCTCCCTGTCCTTGCAAACTGCCTCCCTGCAAAAAAGGAGCAGCGTTCCCTGGACACTTCTCCCACAGTCAAGGTCTTTTGAAGCTGCTGTCGTGCCACCAAACCTGCTCAGGGGTCCCTCCCACCTTCTGCCTCTCCTTGGATTTTGAAGGCACATGCATATTCCAACTTCCCACAGCAAAACCCAGTTCCTCACTGGGACTACAAGCCCTGCTCTTACCGGTACAAACTCCCAGGCTCGGCACAGCTGTGGTCTCAGAGCAGCTTTCCAAGGTCCTTCTCTCTCCTAGTAGGAAGCACAACTCACCACGCTCCGCCAGCACCAGGAGAAACCACGAGGGAGGCTGGAAGCTGACACAGAACGAGGAAAGAGCATTAAGTCGGCACCAAAAAACCAAGATAGAGCAGCCTTTGCCGCGTAGCCCTGCACGGGGAAAGGTTTTGGAGATCCAAGGCAAACCCTGATAGACCCAGAGAGCAAAAGCCCCTCAGCCCCCCCGGGGCTCCCCGGCAGGGAAGGGGCTTACCCAGCCCCCGCAGCCCCAAACACCGCCCAGCTGCCCCGTTCTACAAGCACGGATGGGAATTTTGCAGACGCGCCGCGCCTGGCAGACAAATCCATCTCGTGGCCGCTGCAAGTGCTGGCCCGGAGCTGCTCCATCCCTGCTGCCACGAGCTGTGCTGGCAGTGCCGCGGCTGCGGGTGGCATTCCCCCAGCTCTGGGCGCTCCGGAGCGCCGCGAGCCCC
>NW_020962878.1:0-1724 GCF_003031625.1 Empidonax traillii | reverse complement strand
GGAGCTGTCTGTCCTGGCCATGCAGCTCTGGACTGGGCTGTCATTGGCTTCTCAAAGTGGTGCTCTGACTGCACAAGAAGTGTGGGATTGGGCTTAAGGGATGAGTGGTGATGGTACCATTGGGTGTTTTCTCTTGGGTGGAATTGTGAGAGCTGCAGGAGTGCAAGGTGTGGGTTCCAGTCCCCCCACTGTTTGGTTTGCACATGCTGATCAGGCACAGGTCCAGCTTCCTCAGCCCTTAACACACCAGAGGGAGAATTCAGGAATGGCTTAATTAACCAATTAATTAACCAATCACTGTTAAGATGATGGGTGTGATAGGGATTTAACTTGAAAAACACGGGCTAAGTTCCTCAGTTTGTTTATTTGCAAGCTCCCCTAAACCTTTGCTAGGAAGAGATTTGCTGGACAAGTTGAGGCAGAAATGAAGTTGGAGAATGTGGAGATTGAAATTGTAATTGCTGAAACTAACTGTGTGAGAGCAGCAGCTCTTCTCGTGCAGGAAAGAACTCCTGTCAGCAGCACCGTCCCGACTGGAGTGGCAGAAGATGGAGTTGTTCCTGTGGTGTGGGCCAGTGGAATTCCAGGAAACTGGACCAGGGCAGAGCCTGTAGGTATTAGCCCTAAGCTGGGATCTGTATGGGTAAGTCAACCCCAGTATCCTTTAAAATCAGAATGCCAGTGTTAGATTTCAAGATGCCTTTTGCTGCATCTCCAGGAGCAAGGCAAGCCAAGAAACCTTTGCTTTTTTCAAGGAGAAAATGCAGAACTGGGGAAGGAAGAAAAGAAGCCCCCTGAGTCCACCCTGAGCCACAGGCAGTCCCTGAAGTGCCTTCCTGGGAATGGTAGGATGGTGAGGACTCTGCATTGCTCCCTAGGGATGTGTGGGAAGGCTGATGCAAACTTTGGAAACCACCTGTAAGAGTTTGCTGCCTTGGATAGCTGGTGCAAGGGCAGCCTTTAGGCAGCTCAGGCATTCCCTGAGGAGAGCTCTGGCTCTGCCACATCTCTCTGAACTGTTTGAAACCCCTTTGTTTGGGAGGGAAAACAAAGGACAAGGTGTGCAGAGGGCTTTGAGATAGTTTGAATAGATGGCCATAAGTCTGTCCTTGTTGCACCAGGGGGCCTTATCAAGCTCCCCCTATTGCAGGTGATATTCCCATGAAAGCAAAAAGCGATCCTCATCATTCTTTGCTGGCTTTAGGATGTGCCCTGCAGGAACTCCAGGAATTGACGGTGACGCCTCAGCCGATGGATTGGACGCCCCAGCCCGTCCGTTCCTGCCCAGCCCTTGGGTCCCTGTCAAGTGGTGGGACTCCCAGCCCCTCCAGGTGAAGTGGAGAGGGCCTTTGCATGCCTTGCTGATCCCATTTCTAGCAGTTCAAGTTGCAGAAAAGGGACCTTGGGCATTTTTATCTTTGGTCAGGAAAACTCCTTTGATTGGTCAGCAGAACAAACTGGATCCTTGCAAGTTCTCATCCGTGTTTGTCCCTCAGCCTGTGTTCTGATTCAGGGCTGTAGCTGTTGGAGTCACTCAGGAGTCCAACTGTGCTTTAAATAAGGAGACCTTGTCGTAATGGCCAAGTGTCAGGAAAAAAGGGGGGATGCTGTGTGAGTTTTGAGGTGTAACGAGAGCTGATACTTTTTGCAGGGGGCTGTGGCGTGGAAACTGCAGAGAGCTGAGCCAGGGGATTGACAGGGACTAACCCAGAGTGGTGAAGAAA
>NW_020962877.1:8027-9414 GCF_003031625.1 Empidonax traillii | reverse complement strand
GCTCAGACATTCACTATTTTCTTCCCACAAATCCCCCTTTTTGTTTTTTGAGCAATTTATATTACGCTAATACATTCTTAACTTTCTATTAAGATATTATAACACACAAATACATATATCCATCACCATTAAAAATAACACCTTCACACACTTATCATTTATTTTTATCTTATAATGCTAAAATTTATTCCAGACTAAATTTTAAAGGGATAATATATCAAGTTCACACCAAAACACTCCTTTAAAGTTTAAAACTTCTATTGATTATATGATACTATACTATAAAACTACTGTATAATAATACTGGAAAAAAAAAAAAGCCTCTGTAATTCTGATTAGTTTCTCTACCACAGTATCAACTTTGTTCTGCAGAATCACTCCCTTTCCAAGGTTTTATCCAACGTGTAGGCAGCCATCGAACTCCTGTCTCTGTGAGAATACAAGCATACCCTCTGCCAGTTAGTTTTACCTCTGCAGGCCCCTTCCAGACTCCGGTTTGTGGGTCCTTGTACTGAACTTTCACTGTTACCTGTGGATTTACTAAACCCGACTGCATAGAAGTATTATGAATTACAATGGGAGGGTCCGATCTTCCACCCGTCAACCGTAAGAAATTCAAAACATATAACACTTCTGCAAGTCGGTTATGTGGGCTGTCCAGCTCTTCTCCCCCTTTCTGTTTTTGCAAAAGGGATTTCAGGACTCCATGAGCTTGTTCGACAATAGCTTGTCCCGTAGGAGAATGAGCTATGCCGGTAACGTGAGAAATACCCCAATTCAAACAGAATCTGTGAAAACGCTGCGAGGTATAACCAGGCCCCTTATCGGTCTTAATTTCTGTGGGAACTCCCAGGGCCGCTATACATGCATGCATATGACGGATGACATATCTGGCACCTTCTCCAGCATGAGCAGAGGCCCATATAGTATGAGAAAAGGTGTCAATGCACACATGCACATACTTCAATCTGCCAAACTCATTAACATGAGTGACATCCATTTGCCAAAGCTGTAATGCCTGTAAACCACGAGGATTGACCCCCAAGCCAATGCCCAGCCCATTTTGGTGGCAGGCTGAACAAGCTTGTACAATGCCACGTGCATCTGACAGAGTCAACCCAAATTGTCTGCTTAACACATCCGCAGATTGATGGAAAAATTCATGAGACAAGACTGCTTGTTGGAATTTGTTCACTGAAGGGCCGACCCATGCAGGTGCTACTAACCTGTCCGCCCTGTCATTCCCAAGTGTTAGACCACCACACAGTTTCTGGTGACTCCTGATGTGAGTGATAAAGTAAGGGTGTGTTCTTTGATCTAACAAATGCAGCAATTGTGTCATGAGTGCTGCTAAGACCTTGTTTTTTAGAGTTTTGATCATTGCTCT
>NW_020962877.1:0-1710 GCF_003031625.1 Empidonax traillii | reverse complement strand
GGTTTATAAAAGTCCATAAAAGCACTACACACAATATAAATTGCTCAGACATTCACTATTTTCTTCCCACAGAGACCTTGCTGTTTTCTCTTCTTGAGAGGTTCAGGGCAGGGGGTCCTTGTGTTGATCTCACTTATCTGGAGCCTGAGGCCTTCAGTGACCCCTGGCCTACCATGTGGAGATTGGAGATCGCTGGCCTTGTCTGCCCATCCTGCTTTTCTAAGGGACGTGGTGAGGATTGTGTTGCTAGTTATTAGGATAATTCTTGAATTTGTTTGTGTATATCTGTTTGGTGTCCCCTTTTGTCCCTTTTTAACCTTTTTTTCCCCTTTCCCTTTCCCTTGAGGGGGAAAGGGTGTGTTTGGATTCCCTGCGCTGTGTACATAGCATCTTAATTGTATATAGTTGTAACATATGTAAATATATATATTTTTATATAATTAGCTTAATTTTGAGTTCTTCATTTTTTTTTCTTTTCCCTAAGAGAAGAAAGGATGGGGAAGGGGTTGTTACTGTGAGTTTGGGCATTTGGCAGGGAGCCAGGTCCAAACTATCACAGGTTTCCAGGGGCCGTTCTGGAATGGAGAGGGAAGGCCATGACATCACAAAGAGTCCCATGGCAGACGTGTGGGGCTGCATTCTCGGGGTGTGAGGCATCAGTTCTTTGGTGTCCAGGGACCTTTCTGGAACAGGGAAAATCACAACCAGGCCAATGGCAAAAAGGAAAGGCTGCAGTGTGGGGGTGTGGTGCATTGGTTCTTTGGTTTCCAGGCATCATTCTGGAATGGAGAGGGTAGGCCATGACATCACAAAGGCAACCATGGAACACTCTTGGGGCTGCAGTGAGGGGGTGTGCACTGCAGTTCCACCCAGGAAAGAAATCCCTGAGCCTCTGTCTCTCAAGTGCAGTTGCTGCTCCACTCTCGGCACTACACAAAGAAAAAAGAGTTTTCTGTGCGGGCACCTTTGGTCTGGCAGGTATCTTCGTCTGTATTGAACACCAGACCTAAACTTAAAAACAACCCTAAACCCAAACCTAACTCTAAACCCTAACCCCTTACCATAACCCTGTCCCTTACCCTAACCTAAACCTTACCTAAATCCTCTCCTAATCTAACCCTAAACCTCACCCTAAATCCTAGACCCTAACACTAACCCTAACCCTGACTCACCTCCTATCTAGTGCTGTTGGTGCACCACTCTTGGCACTACATAAAGAGCAAGAACTTTCTTTGCAGGCACCTTTGGTCTGGGAGGTGTCTTCATCTGTAGTAAATTTTGGCTGTCTGTCTCAGTTTAATGAGATAGAAGTGTTTTGTTTAGGAGGATGAATTAGGAGGAAAAACCAGAACTCCTCCATTTAAGCAATTGTAAATCTGAACTTAAGAGGCTCCGATTGATAAAGTGTGAAGAAAGGAAAAAAATAACAGCCCTTTATTAAAGGATATATGTGTATTGGCAGAACAAGGAAAGAACACAAAGAAAACAACCAAACAATAATCCTATACCCAAAAGTCCCCTTCAAACAAAAAAGAGATCAGTTTGCACTTTTTTGGTGCAATTGGAACCACAACCAGCAGGGGGCGCTGTTGGATCACTGGAGGAGCAGAGCCTGCAGTGTGCTCTGGTGTCCAGCAGGGGGCGCTGTTGGATATGGCGGTTGCCATGGGGGGTCCCCGGGGGTGCAGGAGAAACCCAAAATGGAGATTT
>NW_020962876.1:7471-9200 GCF_003031625.1 Empidonax traillii | reverse complement strand
CCTTCTTCCCTAGCTATCCCTTCCCCCTGAATGAATAAACATGTCCTCTTAACCTATCCCTCCGAATTCCCTTATCAAAGGCCCCCAGGATTTGATGCCCCCTGGCAGAACCCACCCCTTTACCAGAACCTTCTGTATTTCCCTCTTTATAAGCTGAATTCTTGAGTAATAAACGGCCATTTTGCCAGACATGTAACCTATGTGTGCGTGTCTCTTCCCCAAGCAAGATGCCCGCTGGGTCGGATGGATTGGCATATCCCCCCCAATTCGTCAAGTCAGGTCCTTAATATTAAGAGATTCTTTAAAAATAATGATGTTATGTGATTTTTTTTTAATTGCCCTTCTCATATTTTAGCTATTTGAATGTTTGCTTCATGTTTCAAGCATCAGAAATTTTTTTTTTTTGAAAAAAGAATGCAGAAAAGAATGCTTGAACAAAATTTAACAACTAGATTTTTAAAAATTATGTATGTCAAGCAATTTGTAATCATATAAAGGCATTAAGCAACTCTAGTAAAGTCATTGAACACTATTGTAATAAAAATTAATACCATGTAAGCATAGATAATAGAAGACAGTCTTCCTCCATGACCTGTTATTCCTGCCTTGGTTCCCTGCTATTCCCAATCTCCAGAGCTATAAAAAAATTATGCTTCAATTAGCCTTTTGAAAGGAAAACAGCAGTCACTTCTTCATAGACATAAGTGAAGATATAACCCTACTGTGGAGTCCATTTTGCTTTTTGTACCTTACCGCGGGAAGTCGGAGTTTGCAGAGTTCCTTTGTGCTTGGGTAATGTGCAACTTTTCTGACCTTTTCTGTAGTGATTCAATAAAATTGCACTGTGAACCTAAGAGCTGTGAAAGTGACACAATATCAAGGTTTTTAGAATTGCAATGTGTGGGGATCAGGTTCACCACTTATCTTGAAATTTTTCTGTCTTCAGATTACACAGCAGACAACAGTATAATGAGAATTTACTTAAACCATCTAATCTAGCTAGCACTGTTACTAGGTTCTGTATACAGAAATAAAAGGAACCTTACACTTAAAGCTACCTACTGTATAGGTCAACTGTTGGAGTTTTCTATCTGTTGATACTGCTCAGCCAAAAAGCTGCTGTGATGTGTACACAGAACTGGGACCTGGTTCATGAACTAAATTAACTCCCTGGCATAGCTGTTCACAGAAAGTATGTTAATTTGAAGATATCTGTAATTTTATGTCCTTGTGCTTTTATAGAATTCTTATTTGGATTTAACTACTCCCACTCAACAGGATTTTCTATGCACCATAGCTCAGTCTTCATCTTTTCCTGCTAAGTAACACCTAATACCACCAAACTTTGAAAAACCTAATGATTGTTGTACAGGGAAAGAGTAATCTTTTCTACAGAAGATGTGCACAATCTATTGACATATACATATACATATAGCAAGGCCTGAGGTTGGCACTAAAGGTATAGACATCTATGAGGGGTTTTGGAGGTTTAAGAGGCTGAGGAAACAGAACTCTTGAAGTACTTTGCTGTAATTTTTTCTTCTTCTTTTTTTTTTTTTTTTTTTAACTTTAAAAAGGCAGGTACATGAAAAAAAAAGGCTATGTGGCACACTATCTAGACCAAATTCTATATGAAGATTCCTGTAAAGTGCCTTTTAATCCCCTGCAAATATTTAATTTTTTTGGTAAACTAAATACATTTTATCAGCTCTATCTAATACATATTAGT
>NW_020962876.1:0-1364 GCF_003031625.1 Empidonax traillii | reverse complement strand
ATAAACATTTATTACTAGTAAAACAAAAACTACTAATAAATTAAAAACTAAAGCCTTCTCTTCCGTTTTCTTGAAGATGTAATTAGCAAAGGCGTTTTTGGACTTTTGATTGGTCTTTTTGTCCGGAAATTACCTGGACAAAACCATCCTCAGCCCCAGGGATGGACTGAGGGGCAAAACCACGACAATTTATTTGATGCATTCAAAAGACAAAGCCCACTTAGAACCTGGCGATAAAATTTTCATAACATTGGGCTGATGTTTGTAGAAAGTTGTTATGGTTTAATTCCAGATGGCAACTAAGCCCCACACAGCCACTCTAACCCAGTGGAATGGGGGAGAGAATTGGAAGAGCAGAAGTGAGAAGACTTGTGGGTTGAGATAAAGAAAGTTTAATAGGTAAAGCAAAAGCAACACGTCAGCAAAGCAAAACAAGGAATTCATTCACTATTTCCCCTTGGCAGGTGGATGTTCAGCTGTCTCTGGAAAAGCTGGGCTCCATAAGACATGCTGCTGACTTATGGAAAGTAGAAAACAAATGCCATCATTCTTCTTCTTCCCCCAGCTTTATATGCTGAGCATGATGCCATGTGGTGTGGGATATCTCTTGGGTCACCTATCCTGCCTGAGTCTCCTCCCAGCTCTTTGTGCACCCCCAGCCTGCACACTGGTGGGGTGGGTAGAGATGCAGAAAGGCCTTGACTCTCTGCAAGTGATCCTCAGTAATAACTGAAACATCCCTGTGTTATCAAACCATTTTCAGCCCAAATCCAAAACATAGCCCATAGTAGCTATTGTGATGAAAGTAAACTCGATTCTGGCCAAGACAAGCACAAATGGGTTTTGTTATTCTACCTTGTCAGCCTACTTTGAGAGTAGGCAATACTGCAGTGAGAGCAGGCAATAGTCATGTATTACTCTCTACTGTCTTTTGTACGAATCTTCTCTGAGGGTTTAACACCTTTTTCTTCCTTATTTGTCCAGTCCCAGGTCTTCAAAAATGCCTTTTCTATGTAGATAATGCCATCTTATCTGTAAAGATATTTGTTGAAGTCAGCTAAAGTTTCACCCCTGTTTTTCTCTCCTCCACTTGTTTTATAGAGATAAATATGCTGGCATTGCAGCTGTAGGCACCTGATGCTATCTGCTTTGTTATGGGTACTCCTGTGGAAAAACAAGTATGGTTGGTTTTTCTTCTGGTATGTCAGCAGCTCTATATGGTGCAACTAATAACTTCAAAGTGTGTTATATTATTAATTATTAGTTAGAGTATTGTTGTCTTATAGCCTCCCACCGCAGCTCACTCTTTACAACTTATCTCAGAGTCCATCCACAGTCACTATTTCTGCTACTATTGAGTGATA
>NW_020962875.1:8711-9957 GCF_003031625.1 Empidonax traillii | reverse complement strand
GGCCTCAGCCTTAGATAAGTGAGACCAACGCAGGGACCCACTGTTCCCAGACCTCGCCGGAAGAGAAGAGAGCGAGGTCTCTAATCTCCGACTTATTTATACTCTGGTTTACGTAAAAATTGTGTGGAATACTGGGTACTTGGCTCCTTCCTTGGTTACAAACTGGTCACCAAGGAAGGCCTAGACTAAAACCATCACAATACCATGCTCATGATAGGATACAAAGACAAGGCAAAAAGTGCAGTTAAGTTGAAAATGATCAGTTATCTTCTTTTCCAGATGTTGCAATCAGAAAGGAAATCCCTTCATATTTACCCCTGAGCTTGAGTAAGTTCAAATTTTCTAGTATTTTTTCTGCTTTTTGCCTTCTTTTTGTCTGATTACATGGGCAAAAAGGCAGAAAAATACCATGTGCAATAGGAGTTATCCCAAGATCTTATTGGGATGCAAGCTTTTTCCAGCACTTGTCAGGGTGAAGGCCTTTACATGACAGTAGCTGGCTGAAGTCACAGCCAATATCAAAGGGTGTCTCTATAGTGGATTAGCTGTGCCCAAGTACAGATTTTTATTCATTGTAGTTTCAGTTTTACCTATACTGCTTAACTCACCCCTGAGTTTCTCGTTTGGCAAATATGCTTCCTTGTTCCAGATCTGAGCCAAAGTGTGAGACAACTTCTAGGAGCAGTATAGATGTCTGGGGAATTTAGTCTTGCGTGCTAGCTTGAGCCATAAACCAACATGGCTGTATAGACTTACCAATAAAGATTAGTATTATGATGTCAGTCAGTGAGCAGCTGGGGATGCTGAGCCAAATGACCTCACAGAGTTCTGCATCTTGACACCACAGACACTTATAAATAATTACCAATATGATACAGGACACACAAATAGAGCAGCCTTTTTCCCACAGACATTTATGCCAAGACAGGGATGGCTCAATAGCCAAAGACAAGACCCTTAGTCAGATTTACTTTTCCCTCATCCCATCACCAACCACTAATTAGGAGTATTCCCTGTTCTTGTAATTTTTATCATGACTGTGATACGTGATACTTCCGTGTAAAGCCTCTGTTTTGGAGCCATGTGATTTTATTAGACAGAAAATTTCCAGAGCCTAAGGTTGGTTTTGTGGTGCTTGCTTCTGTTTTGCTTTGGTTTTGCTTGTTTTGTTTTAAAAAGAAAAGTTATAAACCAAAACAACAAATAGAAAGCCCCCAAATACTTAGTTTTCTAAGCATCATTATTT
>NW_020962875.1:0-1733 GCF_003031625.1 Empidonax traillii | reverse complement strand
AAAAAAAAAAAAAAAAAAAAAAAAAAAAAAAAAAAAAAAAAAAAAAAACACAACAAAACCAAAAAAACAAACAAACAAACAAACAAAAACCCAAAACACTACTTTACTCTTGTTTGTTTGTTTTTGTTGGTGGAAGAAGGCAGAATGTACACATGCACATGTATACAAGATTATTTACCGAGGTAGCTTTAAAATAGAAGGATTTTAAGAGGCATTCTTGGAATAAAATAATCCCCAAAGCACTGATAAGTCATACTTCTTTCAATTTTTACTTTCTCAGTATTTTGAATAATTTTATATTCAAAGCATCTGATTTTGGCCGATGTAACACTGCTACTGCCATCACTCCTGGAAAACAAGGTCTACTTTTGAAACCACCTTTTGTCCACTGGATGCAAATGCAGCGAAATTGTACTGTAAATGAGCCATTTCCATTGGATAATCATATTTACCTAAAGACTGGAATGATGTCATAATGCAGTTTCTTTCAATCTGTGTACCATAACTCTGACTATGCTAATCTGAATCTGCTTTTCTTTTTCCACTATCAACATCAAGGATTTCTGTCGTTTGTCTCTGAGGATATACGAGGACATAACGTATGTGAACAAGAATTTGGCCATTCAAGTAATGTTTCTGTTAATGTGTAGTACTTCAGGAAATAAATGACTTCTGCAGTTGATTAAAGGCAAAAGGTCAGAGATACATCCAACCTACAATCCTGTTAATTGTGTGCAAGGCAGAGCACGATGAAGGATGCTCGCAATTGCATAATAACATAGTTATATGATGAATGCTTCAAAAGTTTATTTGTTGTATTCTTGTCAGGCTTTAATGTCCAGTACGACTTGGAATCAGGTTCTAGGGACAGAACAAAACTTGTTTATATAAGTGTCAACAATATTGCACATGAATAATCCCCTAAGAACATGGCAAACAAACTTATAGAGGTATCATTCCACTCCTGTGTCTTTTATGAATGAATCAATTGGCCTGATTATACATTGTGTGAATCAAGAAGGATTTACACTGTCATTCCAAGTCTCCCTTTATTCAGGCACTCAATGCCAAGCCACTGAAATAACACAAGTTATGTGAATCCTGTATGACTTGAAAGTTTGTGGTTTCATAACAGAAGCAATTTTGCATTAACTAAGGGGTAGGCAGAATGAATATACTGGCATCAGTTTTGCCCATCTGAAGGATGATGCCATCAGCTTGAGTTACGTAATTATTGAAGTACTTGCACAGAGCATCTTAGTCATGTCCCTCCTTCTGTCATATCATAAAATTTGGAAAAACCTCCAACACAACAATAGTGTTTTCATTAATTGGCATATCCCATATTAATTGGCCATGAGACAAGTGTTTTTCATCAACAGCACATGCAATAGCTCTGTGTTAATATGATAGAGAGGAATCAATTGTGAAAAGGATAGAATAAAAGCCCACAGACACTTTTTTCTGTGTGGTGCTGTAGCATAGACATGTTAGTAGTCCTATTAATATTTCTCACAAATAGCTGAGTCTTAGGCTTACTTATATTACTGTAATTGAGCCACCCAGTCTGTTTATGTTAAAGATGTCAGTGTTAAATGCAACTGTTCTTCACTTTCTGAAAACAAAATCATTACCCCCATAAGACTTTAACTTTTTGTTTCTCCCAATGTAAATCACTTTTTCACACCTTTTCAAGACGTACTCCCCAGTTCTTGAAACGTTGCTCTTACACT
>NW_020962874.1:8839-10152 GCF_003031625.1 Empidonax traillii | reverse complement strand
CTGGGAGCAACTGGGAGCACCTTGGGGGCAACTGGATCCTATTGGGAGTGACTGGGATCACAGTGGGAGTGATCAGGACCATACTGGAACCATCTTGGGAGTGACTGTCAGTGCCCAGGACCATACTGGGAGTGACTGGAACTATGCAGGGGGTGACTGAGAGCAACTGGGGTCATGCTGGAAGCAACTGGGAGTAACTGGGAATGACAAGGTCCATGCTGGAGTCAACTGGCATAGACTGGGAGTGACTGGGATCACAGTGATGGGAACTGGAAGCATCCTGGGGCAGTGGAAGTAACTGGGTATGACTACGAGCATGCTGAGGGCAACTGGGATATACTGGGAGAGTCTGCAACCATCCTGGGGGTGACTGGGACCACACTGGGAGTGACTTGGACCATGCAAGGGGCAACTGGGAGTGACTGGAAGTGACTGGATCTACAAGGGGCAACTGGGATTGACTGAGACCCTGCTGGGGGAAGACTGGGGCCATACTTGGATTGACTGGATCTGTGCTGGAGGCAACTGGGAGCAGCTTGGCCCATGCTGGGAGCAACTGGACCCACAGTGAGGGTGACTGGGGTCATACTGGGAGTAGCTGGGAGCATTCTGAGGGTGGTTGGGACCATGCAGGTGCAACTGGGATAAACTGGGAGCCACTGGGACCACACTGGGAGTGACTGGGAGTGGCTGGGAGCAACTGGGATCATGCTGGAATCCTGGCAAAGAGATTCTGCCTTAAAATTCTCCTTTTGGCCAGAGAAGCCTCGGTGCCATCGCAGATGTTTCCTGCCGTGTTGGAGCATTCCCAGGAGCACAAATCTCCAGGGATCTGCTGCAAAGTCGCCTCTAGAAAGGCCAAACCAGCCCAGGGGGAGTTTTGTAGCCAAACAGGGTTTGGCTCCAGGGTCACCAGCTCTGCCCTTCTCACCCCTCTGAGGTGGGGTGGGAGCAGCGCCAAGACCCAAAAAGCTGCCAGAAACACCCCCCAAAAGTTGCCAGAACCCCCCAAAATTAACAAGTCCCCTACAGATTCCAAGCACATCCCTTCCTCTCATCCTTGTGCTTTGCTGCTGGTTAAAAGAAAGTTGGAAATACAATTATGCATATAATTAATATTGCAGAAAACATTGATTTGATAGGATAATCCTAATTAAACTTTAAGATAGAATAATAGAATCATAGAGTTAACTGGGTTGGAAGAGACCTCCAACATCATCAAATACAACTTTTTTTTTTTTTTAATAAAAAAAAAATTCAAAATTTCTATATTATTTACTTTTAAGAAACAATCCAGCTCTGTGAAATTACAA
>NW_020962874.1:0-1874 GCF_003031625.1 Empidonax traillii | reverse complement strand
TGGCATCAGTGCCATGGTCTGGAAACCATGGCAGGTTTGCATCACTGGTTGCACTTGATGATCTCAGAAGTCTTTTTCAACCCAGCTGATTCTCTGATTCCCATTCCTGTGGCATCACATGCTTGAGGCTCTATACACAGAATGATAGATATGTCTAGACATACATATATTCAAGGTTAGTCTGTAAACATGTGGTGTTAGAAAAGCAGGATAAGTTCTGGGATGGTTCTAGAAGGAGAAAGAAGCCCCCAGGCCAGTGCAAGCAGGCACCCCTCAGCTTCCGCATCATCTCCTCTGCCTGCAGGTTCCTGTCCTTGAGAGCAGACCCTGAGGTGAACCTGAGAATAAGTGGAAGGCAGAGGTGGTGCTGAGGAAGGAGAGCCCCATGGTGGGGAAGAGACGAAGCTGTGAGTGCCCAGCAGGGAGAAGGTGCTGTGTCCATGCCCCCTGTGCCAGGTGAGCTGGGGCTTTGCTGCAGAGCTGCGGGCGCTGATTGGAGCAGCTGCAGCTGCTGAGCTGGTGGCACCCAGGAACACAAAGTGTGCACGGCCACGGAGCCTGCAGGGAGGAGCAGAGCCAGGGTCAGGCCCCACCAGCTCCGTTGTCAGCCCGGTGCCAGCAGGGGGGACACAACAGTTTTGGGGCCCCCCTGGGAGTGCCAGGGGTGGGTGTGGAGCCCGGGAGCTGCCGAGGGTGGAGGGCAGAGCGGGGCAATGCCAGAGCTGGGGGACGCCCAGCAGCCTAGAAGGGGGAGCACAAAGAGGAGCCCCAGGACGCCTGGGAGCCTGAAATGGGGGGGTGTGGAGAAGGGGAAGCCTGGACAGTGGGGACCCCTGGGATCCCCAGGACAACAAGGTGGAGAACCTGGAGAGAGAGAATGTCTGGGAATGCAGCACCCAGAAGGCGAGAGCCAGGGGAGAAGGGACCCTTGGGACCCCCAGGGGACTCCCAGCATCCCAGACAGGGGAGACTCTCTGAACCCCAGAGGGCAGAGACCAGAGGAGGAACTCCTGGGAGAGTTTTTTTGGGCTAATCTTCATATTTTGGAGTAACTTTTGTCTGAATCTTAGCTTCTTGAAGTTTGGGGTGGGGGTCATCTCACTATTTCTGAGAGGGTTTTTGCCTGAATCACTGGAGTCCAGTGACTGTCAGTCCATCCCTTTCTACCAGAAAGGGCCAGTCTCCTTTCGCAGGGGCAGGTTGTCCCAACAGAACCCTTCTTGGGGGGTGTGTGGAGATTCCTGTCTTGGCTGGGACCCCCTAAGTTCACTGTTCGAGGTTGAGAACAGAGCTCTCCCCACGAGCATTGGTCTGGGGGAGTTCCATCCATCTCTAATTAATAATAATTATTGCCTTTGTGCCAGCTTTAGTAGAATTGCTTCAACAATTGCTTTAGTGTAGAGTGCTGTCCTATCTTATCCTGTACTACTGGTAGTTTTAGTGTTTCTACTGTGCAGTAAATAATTCTGATGAAAGTGTTTTTTCTGATCATTTGTAACCCTAAATAATAGATCGGATTTGTAATTTAACCTGGGGGACCAAAGTAGTTCACTTCTGTAATTCCTCTAAACTGAAACTGTTGGCATAATCCAAGGCTGAGACTGGATCCAGCAGCCCCCAGCCCCCCTCAGTAGGTTGGGAGCTTAGGGGGACCACCCCTCTTCCCCAACCCCTCTGTGCCGAAAGACCCCCATAGGGCCATTAGACCTACAAGACCCCCCTCCCTTTTCCACCCTTCTCCCTGTTCCTCCCACTTTTCCATGGTGTCTTGTCTCTCCATTGTCTTCAGGCCACGTGACGGAGCTGACTGAGAGCCACGCCGCTCCGCTTTCTCTCTCGCCTTCCACTTGTGGGGTGCCAACCTGCAACTCACC
>NW_020962873.1:8106-9491 GCF_003031625.1 Empidonax traillii | reverse complement strand
ACTGACGAGATAACCACCTCTGACATTGCACCGACTGATCTCCTGGCAAAGGCTGAGATCGCACCCATGCCAGCTGATGGCACAGCAAACCCTGATATGGCATCGATGGAGGGCACAGCAATCTCTGGCACTGCGGTGACTGTCACCATAACAAATGCTGAAACCCCAGCGACTGATCTCATGGGAGAGTCCGACACCAAAATGACTGAGGGCATCGGGAACGCGGACACCACAACAACACACGGTGTGACTGATGCTCTCAATTTGGACTTTTTCGAGGAGAAAGGCCTCTCCACTGAGAACCAAGTAAGCAGCCTGTGGCCAGGGCTTGAGTCCCACAGTGGCCTTTTGACCCCTCAAGCTGGGTCTGATGGCTACCTGAGCCTTTGAGGCCAGCACAACGTGAGGGGAAGGGAAGCACTTCTTAGGGGAAGCTGGGCAACCTCCTCACACTGGCAGATCTCAAACTCTCCCTCATTCCCTCTCCAGGAGCTGGACATTGTGATATACATCCACCTGTGTCTAGCGTTCCACGTCTCTCCAGATGCCAGCCTCCAAACTAACATTCTCAGGCTGGTTGATGCACACCCTCGGGATGTTGTCTTTTCTCTCCTGCGCTGTGTCCCAGCATATGACAGGTACAGGGACCAGCTGCCCTGCTGGCTCAGGGCTCACAACCCTTTAGAACCCATCACCACAGACAGCCTATCCCACCTGGTGTGAGAGACAGATGGAGAGTTCCAGGACCCTCTGGCCCCTCCATTTCCCAGCCCTGGCATGTCAGCCCCTCATCCTTCTGCCATGTGCCCTCCCTGCACCTCAAGGCAGCATGACGCTCTGGCCTGGGCCCCCACAGCTGCCCGATCCATGGCACTGTGGCAGAGACCCCCCTGACACAGGGCTCTGGCTCCACAGAGCTGCTGCAATGATCTGGAGGACCATCGCCGCCTCAGGAACGACAGCAGAGAAGGTGATCCCAGCACTGCTCCAAGTGATGGAGGACTGGCCTCTGCACTGCATGTCCTCCTCTGACGGTGGTGACAACAAAGACGTCTTTGCCCTGGCTGTGAGTTTCTGCAACTGGTCTTTGCTCCTCCCCGGGTCACCTCTCCAGTGGCTCTCCATCCTCCCCCACCACTGCATCTCCCTGCCTCAGGCGTGTGGATGCAAATCTGCCTGAGGGGCAGCTTCAGGGACACCAGGCCCGCTGCTCCCCCTGCGACACCCCTGCCCTCTCCCTCCCATGCTCAGGCCCGGCCACATGGATGTCTGGGCACTGAGCACTGTGTCCGTGTGGTTTTATTGCAGGCAACCCTGGCACTGCGGCTGATCATCCAGGAGCCCGAGTGCCAAGATATACTGATGATATATGCCCCCCAGCTCCT